>NC_085996.1:3742477-3974977 GCF_030014385.1 Trichomycterus rosablanca | reverse complement strand
ACACACTGCACTTGATATTCACTTTCTCATGTTTCTCCTCTAGGTCTCGAACCTTTTTGCTCGTGATGAACTGGACGAGATAACACAGAATCTCATCCCCGTAATGAAAAAGGAGACGCCCCGAGTGCCGCCCACCTTTGATAATCTGTATGAATACTTCATCTCCCGGGCCAAAAAGAACCTCCATGTGGTGCTGTGTTTTTCCCCGGTGAGTCTCACCCCTCTGTTTGATGCTCTTCATTTTATTCTCTCAGAATGTGAGTCAGATTCACTCACAGTAAAAGAGCAGTTACAGAAATCGTTGTAATTTTAAGACTGAAGTGAATTAACACGCTTCATAATGTGGAATATTTTGATCAGGTGGGGGAGAAGTTCCGCTCCCGCTCTCTGAAGTTCCCCGGACTGATATCCGGATGCACCATGGACTGGTTCACCCCGTGGCCGAGTGAAGCCCTGATGGCCGTGTCCCAGTATTTCCTCTCGGACTTCCACATGGTCTGTTCGCCTGAGGTGAAGACTGCGGTGGTCCAGACTATGGCCGTCTATCACGACAGAGTCTCCTCCACCTGCGAGAGCTACTTTGAGAGGTACCGTACTGTACTTAGAGATACAGCCATGTTAGAGAACCTCAGTTTTATAGACACTAAGTCACCCAAACTAGTAAAGAGGGTCAAGACGAGGATCAAACCCAGGTCCTCGGGGCATATTTTGCTGCCTCATCAATCGAATCTCACAGTGATGACGTCTAACATTCATTTAAAGGGAATTTATTTAATGGGTTAAGGGCCTTGTTCAAGGGCCCAACAGTGGCTGCACGACAGAGCCTGGATTTGCATTGACAGTCATTGACTGGTAGCCCAAAGCTCTATCCACTAGGCTCCCACTGTCCCTTGTACCTTATATCAAGGGTTTAACCTATGCTGTTATCTTTTAACTTAACGGGCACAAATTCCCACAGGCATACTGTAATATCAGAGTCATTTGAAGCGCTTTATTAGAGAATCGGCTATTGTTCTAGCTAAACAGCTCATTGTCAGGTGTCCAGATACCTTTGGTCATACCAATTCCACTTATACCAAAAGGTATTCATGTATAATCGAGCTGAATTCATGAAATCTGTCCCTTTCTTTTGCTACAGATCAGGTTTTGTGGTCCAAAGTCTGGAATCAACCTTTCTGTTCCTCTTTCTTTTTATTCAGATTCAGACGAAGGGCCCACGTCACCCCGAAATCCTACCTGTCCTTCATCAATGGATACAAAACCCTCTATACAGAGAAGCACACCCACATCAACACTCTTGTTGAGCGCATGAATGTCGGTAGGGACAAGGCCAGTACATTTGTAATGTGTTTTGTGTGTGTACGAGTGTGTTTGAGTGATCAAGCCCTGCTCGTTTCCCAGGTCTAGCCAAGCTAATGGAAGCCAGCGAATCCGTCGCGCAGCTGTCCAGAGACCTGGTGGTGAAGGAGCAGGAGCTGGCGTTGGCCTCGGCCCGAGCCGACAAGGTACATCATTCGATCAGAACTGAGCAGAGCGTTTTCACTTTGCTAGATCGATCGTGAGCTCATGGACTTGGTCGTGCAGGTCCTCAAGGAGGTGACTGTGAGCGCCGAGGCCGCCTCTGTGGTCAAAAACGAGGTGCAGGTGGTGAAGGATAAAGCGCTGAAGATCGTGGAGGAAATCGAGAAGGAAAAAGGTGTGGCAGAGCTGAAGCTGCAGGCGGCTGAACCTGCACTCATGAAAGCTGAGGCGGCTTTAAACGTGAGTTCCAAAAACTGATGTAGCAGCTCAAAAGTATTTGGACACCTGACCATGGGCTTGTCAGACCTCCCATTTTAAAAACACACAGTGGCGTCTGATCTATTCAGCTAGAACGACAGCGGCTTTTCTAATAAAGCCTCTTTAAATGACTTTGAAATACAGAATGCCTGTGGGAATTTGTGCCCGTTCAGTCGAAAGATGACAGCGTTTGTATGGCTCGGCACATGAATTCGATAATTAAAAGAAGTGTCCAAATACTTTTGTACTATATATACAAACCTGAAGAAGTGAGATCCAAGAGTTACCTCTCTTTAAATTTTAATGACAGAAGAAACCTAAAATAGAAATAAGCAGGAAACGCTTATAGGTGCTTATAAAACGATTTCTGAAGCACAATGCTAAGTGAGACCCAACCTGCCACGCCCACACAGGCCGACAGAAAGCGTAGTTCTCTCTGAACTAAACTTCAAAGCATTTTCTGCGCCTCATTAAAGGTTCCTCACTACCTGAGAAGCACCGTCTAACAGCGTACCTCTGACTGACTGGCTTTGCCCTCTGAATTATTTGCTAGATCTCCTGCTAGCGCTCTCTAACTTTTGTCATTAACTCAGTTGATACAGGGTAGAGTCGTTCTGGGTCTTTGATTCTGTTTTATGAGTTGACTTGTTCGGTTCCCTGCCGAGTGTGTGTGGTTCTGTTTGTGTGGCCTGTCCTTTCTACCCTTGTCCTGTCCTGTTCACTGGAACGACTGTAGGATCTGAAACCACTATATCCTAGATTTGTAAATCGTTTTTGACCTCGTGTCTTTAACAGACCATCAAACCGGCCGATATCGCAACAGTGAGGAAACTGTCCAAGCCACCACATTTAATCATGAGAATTATGGACTGCTGTCTGCTTCTCTTCCGCAAGAAGCTGGACCCCGTCGTCATGGATCCAGAGAGGCACTGCCTTAAGCCCTCCTGGAGCGAAGCCATGAAGGTAAAATCCCTGAAACACCGTGCAGGACCTCACGAGATCTGATGGTTCTAATGAGACTAATGATACGAGTCTCCTCTCTTCACCCCTAAGCTGATGAGCGGCGGCGGCTTCCTGACGTCACTGCAGCAGTTTCCTAAGGACACGATAACCGAAGAGACGATGGAGCTGCTGGAGCCGTACTTCCAGATGGAGGATTACACGCTGGAGAACGCCAGTAAAGTGTGCGGAAACGTGGCGGGTCTGCTGTCCTGGACACAGGCTATGGCCACCTTCTTCAGCATCAACAAGGAGGTGCTGCCACTGAAGGTAAAACACGAGAGCCGGACCCACAGAAATCACTTCAAAATACATACGGTGGTTTATTAATCATGGATATATACAATCTATACGATTAAAAACTCAAAGATTAAAGGCTTTTCTTACAGGTCTCACTTTTGTGTGTTGTGTGATTATAAATATGGACATGCTGAGGCAGCAAGACTAAAATCACTGCCAGTCATTAGACTCCTAAATTGTGAGCTGGAGTGGTGCAGGGGGTTTGATTTTGGGCTACGATCGCAAATTTAATTTTCATTAACCTCGAGACAGGAATACCCTGAACTCGGTGCCAGTCCATTGCAGAGCAGGGTGCCAGTCCCAGATCTCAGCTGTGATGGGCGAGCGTAATATACGATACCCCTGCACCTAAATGTAACGTGTGATGTTCACTTCTGGTTCATCAGCGGCAAAAGCACATTCGTTACCAGCATCCCAACACACACACACACACACAAGACTCTTCTCTAACTTTATTAGTAACACTGGCATATCCTGCCTTCTTCCTACCCAGGCTAATCTCAGCGTTCAGGAGAACAGGCTAACGGCAGCTAATAAGGAACTGGCTAACGCTCAGGCCCAGCTGGATGAAAAGCAGGCAGAGCTGGACATGGTGCTGGCCAAATTCGAAGCAGCCATGAAGGAGAAGCAGGTACGTCCTCTTCTACTGGTGACTGGTGCATCATACATCAGTTTTAACTGTAGATACTGGGATTTTCATCTCAACAGATCAAGCACTCAGTGTGTGTATGTGTGTGTGTGTGTGTGTGTGTGTGTGTGTGAGCGCTTCCTACCTAATCAGTCCATCTACCTGCACTAAAATTCACTGTAGCCAATCAGACTGCAGTTACCACCTTAAATTTCCAGTCACCAGTCAGACTCCACTTCAGACACTCAACGTCAGTCGGTTCTGGGCGTGGCGTTGAGTTTTAAAGACGTTGAGTTTCGAGGTATTTTCCCCCATAAGGATGTTTGGGGAACCTGTTAATGCGTCCATGGTCCCGGTGAGCTGCAGATATTTTAGTCTCATGTAAAATAATGAGGTTGTTTTTGACTCTTAAACACTGAAAATAACACAAATATAATATAAACACACTGAAATACAATTACTAACTGTTAAAAATGCAATAAAAGCTGCACTTTAGCTTTACTTTATTGTTTTGTTATGCTTTTTAATGAGTGGAGAGAACTTATGAGCAGTAATAATGAAGAGAGGTTTAGTGTTTTTATGTTGTTCTTTTAATACATTAAGTTAAGAGTTTTAGACTCTGGGAGAAGCTGATTCTGATTCTCACCATTTCTCAGAAGCTGGAGCTGTAACACAAAGTGAAACAGGAAGGAGAATCATGTGGAGCTGTAACCCTGGATCTGACGCTTATTCCACACTAATGCAGATTCAGCTCATGTTCACATGACATCTTACCACACCGCTCAAGCCAAGCGCTGATCAAAGCACACGTTGAGTTTGAGGGAAACGTTGAGTTTAAGGGTACAAATTTCTCAAAGAAGGCCGTCGAGTTTCAGATTTTGAGTTTAGGGGACGTACAGTTACAAGGTACCACAGTACTAACATTAGCTGTTGATCCAAGTCCACATTCCCTAATACCCGGGGCCCAATCAGAGCATTTCGTGGCCTTTTTATTTCACAAATCACTGTGTGTGTAAACGTGCATCTAATGCTTACGAGACACTGGAATAACGTTAACTGTTTTCAGGATCTGCTGAACGACGCCGAATCGTGCAGAAATAAAATGCAGACGGCCTCCGCTCTGATCGACGGGCTGAGCGGGGAGAAAGTGCGCTGGACCGAGCAGAGCAGAGAGTTCACCTCACAGATCAGCAGGCAGGTTTCTCTCAGTCTCTCCACGGCTCCTGGGGTCGAACCGAGGTTCACGTGTCTGTCTCTGCTCTGCTCTCAGGCTGGTTGGAGACGTCCTGCAGCTGACCGGCTTCCTGTCCTACTGTGGTCCGTTCAACCAACAGTTCCGTAACATGCTGCTGAAGGAGATCTGGGAGGACGAGCTCACGAAGAAGAACATTCCCTTCACTGAAAACCTGAACCTGATCTCCATGCTGGTGGACCAGCCCACAGTAGGATTTTATTTAACATCCTGGTCTTAATACCACCTACATGATGTGGGATTTAGTCCTAGATACTCAGTTCTGGTTACAGTGCTGGTACTGGTGCTTTATCTAAAGCGACTTAGAGTAGAGTGACAGTACAGTCTCAGCAATTAAGGGTTAAGGGCCTTGCTAAAGGGCCCAACAGCAGCAATCTGGCAAAGGTGGGGCTTGAACCAGCAAGCTTATGATTGGATGAATCCAAAACAAAACAGTAAATGTTCTGAGTGTAAAGAGAAGCCCTGATTAATCAGTAGTCAGTACTGATGCCTGATGAGAGTGGGATCAGTGAAGGCTGTTGATGGAATGTTGATGGAAGACCCTCACAGGTGGTATCTTCTCCCCCCTCGTTCAGATCAGCGAGTGGAATCTGCAGGGCCTTCCGGGTGATGACCTGTCGGTGCAGAACGGCATCATTGTCACCAAAGCTACCCGCTTCCCCCTCCTCATCGACCCCCAGACTCAGGGCAAGGCTTGGATCAAGAAGAAGGAGAAAGCCAACGAGCTCCAGGTCAGATCCGTGGCTCAGGCTAGCTAACGTCAGCACTAGGTACACGACATGATGCTAACGAACGCTCCGTATCGTTCCAAGGTCACGTCTCTGAATCACAAGTACTTCCGCACCCATCTGGAGGACAGCCTGTCCCTGGGTCGCCCTCTGCTCATCGAGGATGTACCCGAGGAGCTGGACCCAGCGCTGGATAACGTGCTGGAGAAGAACTTCATCAAGTCTGGATCCTCCTACAAGGTGAGCGTTACATTTACATTTCCGGAATTTAGCAAAAGCGACTTACAGTCTGAGCAATTGAGGGTTTAGGGCCTTGCTTAAGGGCCAAACAGTGGCAGTGGTAGGGTTTGAACCAGCGACCTTCTGCTTACTAGTCCAGTACCTTAACCACTTGGCTACAACCGCCCTACATGTCAATCATTTCTATCACATTTCATCCAAAGGCCCTTACAATTATGACTGAATACAGTTTGAGCATTTAAGGATTAAGGGCCTTGCTTAGGGGCCCAACAGTGGCAGCCTGGTGATGATGGGGCTTAAACAGACAACCGTATGATTACTAGTCCAGTACCTTAATCACTGAACTACCACTGCCCATGCATGTAAATAAATAAACAATGAATGGATTAATCACAGGGCAGATGTAGGTGGGTACCAGAGCTTTTACATCAGGACGTGCCTGCATATCCTGTTCAGTGTTAACCGAAACACTGCGTACGACAGGTTAAAGTCGGAGACAAAGAGATCGACGTGATGGACGGCTTCCAACTCTACATCGCCACCAAGCTGCCCAACCCGTCCTACACGCCCGAGGTCTGTGCCAAAACCTCCATCATCGACTTCACCGTGACCATGAAGGGCCTGGAGAACCAGCTGCTGGGCAGAGTCATCCTGACCGAGAAATACGTACGTCTGCACACGTTTCACGTCATCCCTTACATTCCTTTCAGTGATAAATAATGAGCCGGTCCATCACTGACTGATGTTACACAGGAACTGGAGGCTGAGAGGCTGAATCTGATGCAGGACGTCACGGCCAACAAGAGGAAGATGAAAGAGCTGGAGGATAATTTGCTTTACAAGCTCAGCACCACAAAAGGTGCGTATATAAGACCATACCAAAATAATAATTTAGTATTTAGTCATGAAGTCATGAGTATATTCATGTATTCATCTGTAACAGATCAGGTCTAACAACCGCTACTGTAACGTGGCGGAATGAATTTACCATGTCGGGCTTAGTGGGTAGCACTGTCGCCTCACAGCAAGAAGGTCCTGGGTTTGATCCCCAGGTAGAGCGGTCTGGGTCCTTTCTGTGTGGAGTTTGCATGTTCTCCCCATGCCTGCGTAGGTTTCCACCGGGAGCTCCGGTTTCCTCCCACAGTACAAAGACGTGCAAGTGAGGTGAACTGGAGATACAAAATTGTTCATGACTGTGTTTGATATTAAACCTGTGAACTGATGAATGAAGTGCGTCAAACATGATGTTAAAATCCTCATAAATAAATAAAGAGTCATGTCCTTCTGTGTTGCTATGCTGGCTGACAGAGGGGGCACGGAGGCGCAGATGATTGATGTGTCCAGCTCTCTGCTGGCATGGGAAACCAGCATGGTCTCAGCAATGAAAAGTTAAAAAGTTATTTATTTAATTTACTTTCTTTTCTTAGTTTTTTGGGAGTAAACTAACACGTCAACCAAGGAGTAGATCTGGCCCAAACAAGAAATACAGCTTATTTTTACCCAAGTATTTAGACTCAAAGTAAACTCAGACAAATGGTTGAGCAGACCATTAAAGGGTTAATAATGTGCTGACTGGACACAACTGTGATTCTTACAAATATCACAATTACCGGTTGAACTTGAGTAAACTTACTGGTCCATGTAGCACAAGGTCACCGTAAGTTATTTGAGTAAGTAATAAAGAAACTTTTAGAGGTCTTGTAAATGAAAATAGACTTGTTGTTTAGTCCACCCCCGTCTCTGTCTGTTCAGGCTCTCTGGTCGACGACGAGTCCATGATCGGGATCTTGAGAGTCACTAAGGAAACAGCAGCGGAGGTGAGCGAGAAGCTCAACGTGGCCACCGAGACGGAGACGAAGATCCTCGCCGCTCAGGAGGAGTACCGTCCCGCGGCGTCCCGCGGCAGCATCCTCTACTTCCTCATCACAGAGATGAGCATGGTCAACGTCATGTACCAGACCTCGCTCGCCCAGTTCCTCAGGATCTTCGACCTCTCCATGTCGAGGTGCCGTTAACCCCGCACCTCCATCTGTAACCACTTTATTATGAGTGCGTATTTTAATTATGAGTGAATCTTTTCCAGGTCAGAAAAAACCCCCCTGACCCAGAAGCGCATCGCTAACATCATCGACTGTCTGACGTACGAGGTGTTCAGATACACGGTCCGAGGCCTGTACGAGAATCACAAGTTCATCTTCACTCTGCTGCTGGCTCTCAAGATCGATCTGCAGAAGGGCAACATCAAGCACAGCGAGTTCCAGATTCTTATTAAAGGTGCCACCTGAGACAGAAAGCTACAGCACACGAGGGAATATTTATCCCTCTGTCTCTTTAACTTTCTAATTTAATGCCCTAAACTCATTTTTAACTCGCACAGGGCAAATTAACACTGTAAACACGGTAAAAACAACACAAAGCAGGCGATGCTGTCCTGACAGGATATAAAAGGAGCATTGATGAGTTCTTATAGAAGATTGTATGCAGTAGTAGACCTAGAGCTGAACTCTTTTGGAAGTAACATGTTTTCATTGCTGTAATGTTTAAACCTGACGATACTGTGACGGTATTGTAGGACCATTCCGCCGAATCGGTGCCATTTCTGTCCCCAGGAATCTTTAAAATGCATTTATATATTTATTTATTTATATTTATATATATATATATATAATATATATACTGTATATGCATTGTCTCCCTTTTTCTCCCAACTTTAAGTGCGAGAACGAAGCCAACCCACGCCCCCTCCGACACGTGGGCAGCAGCCGTATGCATCTCATCACCTACACTTTGACGAGTGCAGTGCGGATCAGCACTGTGTACGGAGAGACACACCCTGATCAGCGCACTCTCTCCCAGTCTCTGTGCAGGTGCCATCAATCAGTCAGCAGAGGTCGTAGTTGCATCAGTTATGAGAGAGTCCCTATCCGGGTTAATATCCCACCCCTATATGAACAACAGGCCAATCGTTGTCCATGTGGCTGCTCAGCCCAGCCGGCAGGCAGAGCCGAGACTCGATACGATGTATGTGAGATCCCAGCTCTGGTGTCCTAGCGCGTGTTTTTACCGCTGCGCCACCTGAGCGGCCTTAAAATGCATTTTTAATTAAGCAAAATATCCTGCACATTGATTTAATAACGAGTTCGGGAGATATAATTTAAAACGTTCATTAAAACTCCCTACAACACTGAAAAAGTAGTATTTCTTCATGTCCCCACTTTGACACGACAGCTTACAGTGAAATATAAGGATTAATGGTTGTGGATCCCTCTGATGTTTGGAGCCAGGTTCAGTTTATCAGAGCAGAACTGAGAACATTTCACAGTGATTGTTTATCTGAATTTTGTTTCACTCTCTCTGTTTAAAGGTGGTGCCGCCCTGGATCTCAAAGCTTGTCCTCGTAAACCCTTCCGCTGGATTCTGGACATGACATGGCTGAACCTGGTTGAGCTGAGCAAACTGCCCCAGTTCACCAACATCATGAGCCAGGTCAGTAACATCCTGTAAAATGTGCTTTATAATATAATAACTTCTAATGGCAAATTCACCAAAAAATGTGCAGATAGAAAAATGATTTAAACAAATATGAACACTTGTTTGAAAGCTGTGGTCAGAGCTCAGGGTCAGTCATTGTACCAAGAGATTTAAGGGCCCTACTAAAGGGATTTAAACTCACAGCCTTCCAGTTGATACCCAAAGCTTGCTTTTTACTCTGACACACTGTAGCCTATGAATAATGATGATTACACATTTGTGTTGAGTTTTATTGGCATACAGTTAATAAATAGTATTATTATATTGATGTTTATGCACACGTTCCTGTTCATACACAAAGGTGTCCCGGAATGAAAAGGGCTGGAAGGCGTGGTTCGATATGGACGCACCAGAGGACGCAGTGATTCCCGATGGTTATAATGATTCACTGGAGATCTTCCACAAATTACTGCTTATCAGGTACAATATCAGTCGTCTAAGGGTACGATTCTTCTCCCTCTGGCTGCTGCAAATTAATTTGATGCCAAAAGTTTTACATCAAGAGTTACATCAACTCAAGACATCATCAAAAAGCATCATCAGCCGTGCAATCATTGTAAAATTTAGCAGAATGCACCTCATTTTACTTGGAAGATGGGTCTGGGTCTGGATCAGGTCTGATTCTGTGTTTTAAGTAAATGGGCTCATTCAGATACATGAGCTCTGATTTGCTCATGATGGTTAATGCCATTACTCCAAACCAGAGAAAAGTTCAGCTCTCCTTACTCCTGATATTAATAATGTATTTATTTTTATGACTTCAGATGGGGTGACCTTAAAGATGCTGTAGATCTTAAATCTAAATCTACTTTTTTTATTTTCTCCCATTTTTCTCCCGATTTAGCATAGCAAATTAGTCTTCCACCGCTGGGGATCCCGACTGCGTCCGAGGAGGGTATATTCGCCTGTCCCATGCCCCCTCTGACGCGTGCACAGTCCCTTAACCCCTTCTTATTTGCCCACGCCTCAGTGGATTGGCACATGAGGCCGGATATCACGCGCCTCGGGCTACTTATCAGGGTCCTTACACAGCATCGAAGACCTCGCCTACTTTTTAGTCCCGTCTTTTCCCACACAACAGACTTCGATTGCCAATTTTGTCTCACATTTGTGCCCGCTAGAGTCCCAGCACTGGTGTGCTAGCGGAATATATCGCTGTGCCACCCGGGTGCCCTAAATCTACTTTTGTGATAGTTTCAGTGTTTATTAACAGAACCATTCATTAAATTGCTTTCTCAGTTAAAAAGAGGATGAAAATTAATCACCGCTTGTGATTAACCATGTGTGGATCATTACAGTATCAGCAGACCAGGACTTTTAAAGCACCACCATTGTGAATGAAGTGAATTTAAACAAATGTCATGTGACAGATCCTGGAGTCCAGATCGCACGCTGTCTCAGGCCAGGAGCTACGTAGGGCACGCATTGGGCGCGAGGTTCGCCCAGTCTGTTATTCTCAATCTGGAGGCAACGTGGGGGGAGAGCGACCCTCGTACCCCTCTGATCTGCTTCCTCTCCATGGGCTCGGATCCAACCAACCAGATAGAAGCTCTCTCCAAGAAACTCAGACTCGGTAATAAAGCCGTAACTAATTACAGTGGAGCAAAAAGTGGAGGACTGTTTTTTACTGTATGTTGGGTTGCTTGTTTAGAATGCAGAGCTATATCTATGGGACAGGGACAGGAAGTGCATGCGAGGAGGCTGGTGCAGATGTCCATCGCACAGGTACCAACACTACCTACAGAGACGTTTATTATATTCAGAAATTAAATCCTGTGTAAATAAGATTTAATCACACTAAAGATAAGTCTGAGAACTGGTATAGGGTACTGGGGTTCCAGTCTCAGTGATGCTATAGGCTGACAGGGTGTCTGCACATACATGATTGGCTGTGTCTGAGGGAGGAGGGATAGAAGGAAGTCCTTGCACCCAGTATGCGGTCTGTGAAACCGGACCTGCCGTGACCCTGACCTGGCATAGCCATGACTAAAGCATTTCTGTATGGAGCAAACATCAAGTCTTATTTAGAAGACCTTACAAACCTTCTTGTCATACATTCAGTTTAAAGCTCATCACCAGTAATTGTGTGTCTGACCGTCTGTGGTCCACAGGGAGGCTGGGTCCTGCTGCAGAACTGCCACCTGGGTCTGGAGTTCATGGACGAGCTGCTGGACACCGTGAGCACAGTGGAGAACGTTCATGAGAGCTTCAGGGTGTGGATCACCACGGAGCCACACGACCGCTTCTCCATCACGCTGCTGCAGGTAATGTAACATCATCAACAGGGGGGAAACTTGGGGGAAACCAGGGGGTCGAGGTCTCCGATCATCATCATCAAAGAATCTTCTTGTCGTTTTAGTCCTCCATCAAGTTCTCCAACGATCCTCCTCAGGGAGTGAAAGCCGGACTGAAGCGAACGTTCGTCGGGATCTCTCAGACTCAGCTGGACGTCAGCAACCTGCCCATGTGGAAGCCGCTGCTGTACAGCGTCGCGTTCTTGCACACGGTGGTGCAGGTAGGAACGACCTGGCGCTTACAGGATACGTGGTTTCCCAGAATTACACAGTCTTCACCTTTTTTTTACGCAGGAACGTCGCAAGTTCGGACCCCTGGGCTGGAATATTCCGTACGAGTTCAACTCGGCAGACTTCAGCTCCAGTGTGCAGTTCATCCAGAACCATTTGGATGAGTGCAGTCCCAAAAAGGTTCGGAATAATGTCTTACTTTGATAAAAAGTCTTTGGGTCTGTGTGAAACCGAGCTCTCTCTGTACATAGACGCGTTTCCCATCATTCTACACTCCCGAGAAGAGGGCGTGTCTAAATTCTTAGCTCCCTTAAAATGCTCCTACTGAGGCGCCTTAATTCTGAGTGATGATCTGACTGAGCGTCTCCTTAGCGCTGAAGGCAATCCCAGCATTCAGTGCGGCACAACTTTGCTCACAAAAAACTACAAACGTGGCGGATGAATCAATCCAGAGCAACTAACGGAGTTCCTTTGACATGTAAATAAATTCACATTGATGTTTAATTTGTATAAAGGTGCAGGAGTGACGTTTATTTGTAAATTCAGGCGTAGAGCGTCTAAATAATCTGATTATGAGCTCCATGTCTGATTAGAATGCTCTGTACTGAGGGAGCTGATCAGGTTTACAGTGGGGAGCAGGGCGGGTCACTAGGTTCAGTGTGTGTCCTTTGCTCGTGCTGACCAGTTTGGCTTGTTTATCTGCAGGGCGTGTCGTGGGACACCGTGCGCTACATGCTGGGAGAGGTGCAGTACGGAGGCAGAGTGACGGACGACTACGACAAACGACTTCTGAACTGTTTTGCACGAGTAACACACGACCCCCCCAACCTAATAATAAATATAATAACGTTAGCGTATGATGTACGAGAGACGTTTTTAATCGTAACCGCCGCTCTGATTACCAGGTGTGGTTCGGCGACCGGCTGTTCGAGCCCTCGTTCTGCTTCTACACCGACTACAATGTTCCCGTGTGTAAGACGGTGGAGGAATACCTGGAGTATATTCACACTCTGCCCTACGTCGACACCCCTCAAGTGTTCGGTCTGCATCCCAACGCTGATATCACGTAAGAGTCCATCAGAGCTGCTCACACACACTCACACTCTCACCTGAACACAACACCTCACTCTCCACCCAGAAACCCCAAGAAAACTTTAAGGAATTATGTGCTTCATCTTTGCAGCAACAGTTTAGGGAAGGCCCTTTTTTGTTCCAGCATAACCCTACTAAACTTAATAACCTCACAATGAAGTTAAATGTCTTAATAATAAAATAACGACGTGGGTTTTACTCTCACATTTACACCGATCAGGCATAACATTAAAACCACCTCCTTGTTTCTACACTCACTGTCCATGTTATCAGCTCCACTTACCATATAGTAGTCCATCTGTTTCTCTGCATGCTTTGTTAACCCCTTTCACCCTGTTCTTCAATGGTCAGGACCCCCACAGGACCACCACAGCGCAGGTATTATTTAGGTGGTGGATCATTCTCAGGACTGTGTTTGTTGTGCTGGTATGAGTGGATCAGACACAGCAGCGCTGCTGGAGTTTTTAAACACCTCACTGTCACTGCTGGACTAAGAATAGTCCACCAACCAAAAATATTCAGCCAAGAGCGCCCCGTGGGCGGCGTCCTGTGACCGCTGATGAAGGTCTAGAAGATGAGCGACTCAAACAGCAGCAATAGATGAGCGATCGTCTCTGACTTTACATCTACAAGGTGGACCGACTAGGTAGGAGTGTCTGATAGAGTGGACAGTGAGTGGACACGGTGTTTAAAAACTCCAGCAGCGCTGCTGTGTCTGATCCACTCATACCAGCACAACACACACTAACACACCACCACCATGTCAGTGTCACTGCAGTGCTGAGAATCATCCACCACCTAAATAATACCTGCTCTGTGGTGGTCCTGACCATTGAAGAACAGCATAAAAGGACTACAGTCAGTAATTGTAGAACTACAAAGTGCTTCTATATGGTAAGTGGAGCTGATAACATGGACAGTGAGGGTAGAAACAAGGAGGTGGTTTTAATGTTATGGCTGATCGGTGTACGTCTACGCTTACAACTGTGACCGAACACAGTTCAAGCCATTAAGGTCTAAGGGCCTCGTTTAGGAGCCCAAACCAGCAATCCTCTGTTTACTAGTTACTGGTAAGTTGTGAGGATAATTGTCTTTGTTAAATGCTAGAAATGAACTTCTGACAGGTATCAGGGTAACACCTCAGCCGAAGTCCTGGACACCATCACAAACATCCAGCCTAAAGAGAGCGCCGGAGGTTCAGGAGAGACGCGAGAGTCGATCGTCTACCGCCTCGCCCAGGACATGCTGGATAAACTCCCTCCCAACTACGTACCTCATGAGGTATAAGAGTGTTTAACAGTGCCGTTTACTTTATAAAGAAATGAATTTATAAGTGGTGCTTATTAAATTACAGCCACGCTTAAATGTCCCCGATTAATAATCTGTGTAACATCACTGACCAGGTGAAAGCCAGGCTGGTGAAAATGGGAGCCCTGACCTCCATGAACATCTTCCTGAGGCAGGAGATCGACCGCATGCAGAGGGTCATCAGCGTGGTCCGGACTAGCTTGATCGATCTCAAGTTGGCCATTGAGGGCACCATCATCATGAGTGAGGTAGGAACTGATGACTGGGTCTTACCCACTGTTGCACATTTTCACCACCACTGTAGCTCGGTCATTCTGAGGCTGCCTGGCCAGTAACGAGCGTTTGTATTGGCTTGCAGAGCCTCAGGGACGCGCTGGACAACATGTTCGACGCTCGAGTCCCAAACCTGTGGAAGAAGCTCTCCTGGGAGTCGTCCACCCTGGGGTTCTGGTTCACCGAGCTCCTGGAGAGAAACGCTCAGTTCCATAGCTGGCTGTTCGATGGGAGGCCCAAAACATTCTGGATGACCGGATTCTTCAATCCCCAGGGTAACCAGACTGTAATCACTTTGTTCTGTTTATTAAAAATGTAGAAGATGCACATTTAATCACTAAATTTGGAGTTTTTTTAGATTGTATTAGGAATTAGAATGAATGAAAAGCCAGCCAGTATGAGACACCAGCTCACGTCAAACCAGTACTGCATGAGTAAGGCTGGATTAAACACTTATTAGTGCCGGCTGTGCCACTGTTCCTTGTGAGGCCGTGCCGTTTACCTTGCCTCGGTGCTACCTCAAGTAACATTTACTCCATTTATTCTTTGACGCTCGGTTTTTACCGCTACACTCAAACTTTAATCTGATTTGTCACTTACCTTTTCAAAGCACCACCAGTAGGACAGTGAAAAGTGAAGCATTGTTTCACAAAACCCAATTAGAACCATGGCATTGTGGGAAAAACACAGAAAGGTGAGAGCGGGTTTGCATTATAGGTAGCAGTCGTACATTTCCTAATCCTGGAATCACATCGTAGCTCTTTAATAAGATTTAGTGCATCTTTTAGAGTAATTCAGGAATAAAATGTAATGAAGCCGCTTTATTATTTGGCTGTAAGTTTTTATCTTATCACGTGTCCAAATGACGAGCATTCCTGTTTTACACAAAAGTCCGTATTCTAAACAACTGCATGTAAATAAACCGTCCGTACCATGGTTAGTATTTATTATTGTGTGTGACCGCTGCAGGTTTCCTCACAGCGATGATGCAGGAGGTGACGAGGGCACACCGAGGCTGGGCGCTGGACACCGTCACTCTACACAACGAGGTGTTAAAGCAAACCAAGGAGGAGATCACCACCGCACCCACGGTAAGAGCGCCACACAGAGGGCAGAACACTCAACACCAAATGATGTACATACTGTACATTGCTGTATTTTCATTTTAATTATTTACTATTTATCTGTGCTATTTCTCTATTTTCTGTATATATACAAAATTCTGTCTAGTACATTACCTGTATAATCTTGTCTGTATATTGTAGAGAGATAACAACAGCTGGAAACGAATTCCTCGTGTGTGTAAACATACTTTATATAAAGCAGATTCTGATTTAGGTGGTAAATTCTTTATTCCACAGGGTCACGCAGGGCTGAACGTGAGTCCACAGCACAGCCTGCTCCTAATTTCAACACTGTCCATGCTTATATTTATTCATGTATTTATGTTTGTGGTGTAGGAGGGCGTGTACGTGTACGGCCTCTATCTGGACGGAGCCGGCTGGGACCGCAAGAACTGCTGTCTCGTCGAGGCCACGCCCAAAGTGCTGTTCACCCCTCTCCCCGTGGTGCACATATTCGCCATCAACTCCACCGCCCCGAAAGACCCCAGACTGTACGTCTGCCCCGTCTACAAGAAACCCCGGCGCACCGACCTCACCTACATCACCGGAATCGTGCTGCGTACGGTGCAGCCCCCCGACCACTGGATCCTGCGCGGTGTCGCCCTGCTGTGTGATATCAAATAATCGCACCAACACACACACACACTGACCCACACACGCGTTCCGTTTCTTTGTTCTTTATTCAATTCAGTTCATGGAAAAATATTTTAATTGTTATTAAAAGGTTCAGGTTCTTGTTCAGCATTAAAAATAAAAAAAATATGAGTTTATCTTCACTAAACTGTGTTTGATCTTTGGTACAAGTTCTGTCACCACAACTGCAGTTTTTCTGCATTTATAAACAAGATTAATTATATTATTATCAATTTATAGTCTGAGACCCACGACTTTTACTTTATTAAATTCACTTAAATGACTTTCTGAACTGTAAGTAGCTGATCTGTATTCAGCTGGTATGGTCAAAAGTATTCGGACGCCCGACCATTAGCTTGTCGGACGTCCCATTTAAAAAAAAAACCAGACTGATCCTCTGTGTGATCTCTCAGCTAGAACAGCAGCCGCTCCTCTGAGAAGCTTCTCACAAGGCTTTAAAGTGTGTCTGTGGGAATTTGTGCTCATTCTGTAGTACAACAGAGCATTAGTAAGGTTGGGTACTGATGATGATGATGTTCTGGTTTATCCTACAAACTGTTCAAACTGAACGTGAAATAGGAATTTAGAACCTGTAAAAAACATAAACTTGCCATTTACAAAATCCTGTCCAAAAGTATGTGGACGTCCTTCCTAATTAAGCTCATGTGTTTTAGTAATTATGCTAAAGAATTTGCATGCTTACACACTTTCTACATCTACATACTTTATGGCCCTTGTTTGGCACGACTACAGTTTTAAATTGTTTTTACCGCCTGGTCAGGGTCATGGTGATCAAAAACCTTCTCATCCAGCATCAGTGCCCGACGTCACATGCTCTTTTGACTGAACAGGCACAAATTCCCTCAGACACGCCATAAATTCTTGTTTTAAAAAAAGGTTCTTATTGGACAGTGGTAGCCTAGTGGGTAGAGCTTTGGGCTATCAGTCAGAAAATTGCCCTTGAGCAAGGCCCTTAACCCCGTCTGCTCCGGTGCCATACAATGACTGACCCTGCGCTCTGACCCCAGCTTTCAAACTAGCTGGGATATACAAAGAAAGAATTTCATAGTTTCATGTGTAGATAAATATATAAAATAAAAAACATTCTTCTTTTTTCATCAGTAATTTATATAAATGTACCGACGTCCTCGTTCAGCCCCCGAGGCTCCAGCTGAAGTCTGACCGTTGCACTCGGACCTGGATGTTCCGAATTCCAGCGGTTCCGTCAGGGTCTCGTGCGTTACGTCCGTGCCCCGGTGTTTAGGAGTCTGTAGCCCATCTCGCCCTCCAGCTGTTCGGCGGTGAGCGTCCCCAGGATGGGCTGGCAGTCGGGGTTGAAGACGGAGTAGGCGCTCATCTCTCCGGGTCTCCTGAGCGTGGGGCTGCGCAGACCCTCGTACAGCCAGTAGAACAGAGAGATGAGGAAGAAGGGAAGCCCGAAGTCCAGCTCACAGAAGAGACCCAGCAGAACCAGCCACAGCAGCACCTTCAGCAGGGTCAGGTTAGTGACGGCCAAACGGTCCACGCCCAGCCAGCGGCCCACCGCGCTGTCCAGCAACCAGTCCGAGCTGTCCTGCTACAGGGCAGAGCAAAATACAATCAAACTACAGCACTCTCAACAGCACTCTCAACAACACTCTCAACAGCACTCTCAACAGCACTCTCAACAACACTCACAACACTCTCAACAGCACTCTCAACAACACTCTCAACATCACTCTCAACAACACTCTCAACAGCACTCTCAACAACACTCAACAGCACTCTCAACAACACTCTCAACATCACTCTCAACAGCACTCTCAACAACACACTCAACAGCACTCTCAACAACACTCTCAACAACACTCTCAACATCACTCTCAACAACACTCTCAACAGCACTCTCAACAACACTCAACAGCACTCTCAACAACACTCTCAACATCACTCTCAACAGCACTCTCAACAACACTCTCAACAACACTCAACAGCACTCTCAACAACACTCTCAACAGCACTCTCAACAACAGCACTCAACAACACTCTCAACAGCAGGGAGGGACCCTACCAAGGAAACATGGTAAAACTTCCCATATTGAGTTTATGTTATGTTCCGAAAATCCTAACATCATGATCAGATTACTAAACTGCATCTAAACAGATGATATAACTTGTAATAACCTAATTATTCAGTTTATTAACACAATAATGCTTTTTACTGCAAGTTTCCGTATTTCACTTTATCGCGAGTCGGATCAAAAGTTTATATAAAGAACCGACTCAGTGAGCCGAGTCAAATGATCGACTCTAACATCCGACAGAAAACAGCTTTCTCAAAGATCCTGTTCTTCTAAATACATGAATACAGATCATCAGTACATGCAGATTCTGTACACTTACTGACGACGACTAGAAGGTGGAAATGAGGAAACTGGAATGTTTAACAATGAAATGCTCATTACAAGCTTACATGAGTCGAATCGCAATGATTTGACTCACTCCACATGCGCAGTAACGTTGGCGCGAACAGGACACGTGGCTTAAACCGCGAATCTCTATTGGTTAACGCCGCTTTGCGCCAAAACGTCTGTTCAAAAATACAAGTACTGCATGACAGAAGCGCCAGTTCTGTTATTATTGTGGAGGAAATAAGGCTTATATATCGCTCCGTTTAATTACATCTTTATCTAACCTGCACAGGTAAGAGTCCACATTTACTCTACATAAATGCCCTGGACCCCTTTCCTACTGCTTTAGTAAAAGTGCACACCGTTACTATAAGTCCTCTGATTACAACTGTAGTAAATTTCTCCCTCCAAGCTGGCTATGTTCCACCTTCATTAAAAACTGCCATAATTAGACCACTTCTAAAAAAAACAGCACTTGATCCTGAAGTTTTGGCAAATTATAGGCCTATCTCCAATCTTCCTTTTCTCTCTAAGGTATTGGAAAAAGTAGTTGACACTTATCTCCAGGATCACCTTAAACACAACAACCTTTTTGAAAAATTTCAGTCTGGTTTCCGCTCTGCTCATAGCACAGAAACGGCCTTGGTTAAAGTTACCAATGACCTTCTGATGATGGCTGACGCTGGCTCACCTTCTCTGCTTGTCCTCCTGGATTTATCGGCAGCATTTGACACCATTGACCATGGTATGCTCTTACGCCGGTTATACCACACCATTGGACTCACTGATGCTGCCCTGGCTTGGTTTCAGTCCTATCTTACCGACAGAACAGAGTACATCTCTATTGGAAATGCAAGGTCCCAGTCATATGCTGTGACATGCGGAGTCCCCCAGGGGTCAGTCCTGGGCCCCGTCCTTTTCACCCTATACATGCTTCCCCTTGGCCAAATTATAAAACGCTATGGAGTTTCATTTCACTGCTACGCTGATGATATACAACTTTACATGAAAATTGACACAAATTCCCTCCATTCTGCTGCTCCCTCATCATCATCTTCATCAGCATCTCTTTCAATACTCTCTGCCTGCCTGGAGGAGATAAGTTTGTGGATGAAACACAACTTTCTTCAGCTAAATAGTGCAAAAACTGAAGTGATGTTGGTTGGCACCTCACTCCAGACCCAGTCATCCCCTATAACCAGTATTACACTGGCTGGTCATACTATTTCTCCCTCTTCAACGGTTATCAATCTTGGCATAAAATTCGACCCTCAACTCACTTTTGAAGCCAATATTAAACATCTATGCAAGACCTCCTTTCATCATCTCAGAAACATTGCCAAACTTCGTCCTACCATCACCATCTCAGATGCTGAAAAGCTGGTTCACGCATTTGTTTCCTCCAGGCTGGATTACTGCAATGCACTTCTCATCGGGATTTCTACCAAGAGTCTCCAGAGATTGCAGTATATCCAGAATAGTGCTGCACGGATCCTGCTGAGAGTACGGAAACACGAGCACATTACACCTATCCTTCTTTCACTCCACTGGCTCCCTGTCTCTGCAAGGATAGAATATAAAATTTCTCTCCTTACATATCAGTGCATCTATGGAAATGCACCGCCCTACATGAAAGAACTTCTTACCCCTAAAATTTCATCCCTCCTTTCTGCAAAATCAAATCTTCTCCACATTCCCAGAACTAAACTAAGTACCATGGGTGATCGGGCTTTCTGTTCTGCTGCTCCTCGTCTATGGAATGCCCTTCCTGACCATCTGAGGGCACCACAGACGATTGAGAGTTTTAAAAAGGGTCTAAAAACTTTACTTTTTAACAGATGTTATGACTGTTAAATTAACGCTGATTTTATGATGTATGTCTCATAATGCTATGTTTATATTTGTTTTATATTTCATGTTTTATATTACTGTTTTTCTGTAGCACTTTGAGATTTGTTTTCAAATGTAAAGTGCGTTATAAATAAAATGTATTATTATTATTATTATTACATTCTGGCTTTAAAAGGAATAAATGGTGTAAAGTTTGTGCTCCTCTATTTGATTATGAGTTGATTTTCTAAGTGAAAGTAAGTGAACATGTCTTCTACAGGAAACTCTCATCTGCACATTTATTTTAAAGCTGTTTATATCTAATTATTACAAATAGTGACATGTATTATTTTACTTTATGTCACTAATGTATTATATGTGCATGCACACTGTAAAAAAAAAACTGGGTGCCAAACAAATGCCAGCCACTGTGGGACAGCTCGGTGTGACTGGGCATTACTGCTGGCAGGGACACAGGGAAGAATGTGGGTATTATTTCAGACTGGTAGTGAACTCATGCTCTCTCTGGCCCTAGAGCACGAGATTTAGCTTCCCTTAAGAGCTTTAACTTCACACTTTAATAATATCGTTCACAAATGTTAGTCATGGCCGTGCATTAGGCTCTCATCCCACATGTTAACAGAGCGTGGGCATGAATTATGCATATTGATAAGGTCACCAGCAGCTCTCTGTAGGGTTGTTTGTTCTAACACACTGTTTGTTTGCTGTACAGGCGCCATGGCAGAACTCGGTGCAAAGCATTTTCTGAAGAAACACCAGGCGGAACTTATCAAAAGGACAAGAAATCCATTAGGTCTGGCTGATGTTCTGCGTGGGAAGGGCATTATTAAAGCTGAAATGTATTCTAACATCAAAAGACAGACAACCAGCCAGAAACAAATGAGAGAATTATACGAGCACCTGAACAGCGAGAAAGCCTATCAGTGTGTTTATGATTGGCTAAAAGAGAACGAGTCTGATTTAATGAAAGAACTGGGTAAGCCTGACTTTTGAGTTTTGTTTTTAAATCATAATAATAGAACTCTATTAATTGCTTCTGTGATTTTGTTCCAGCTGACGACTGTGTTTTAGATAAATACCTCTTCCCCTTACCAAGTCCTAATGGTCATTAGTTGATGGTAACCAGTAACCAATGGGCATATATAGTGATCCTTCAGAATAACACATCACTGAGTGTGAGGTCAATAAGTTTTCATGCTTTACTGAATCAAAAACCAGCCCAACATAACAAATATGGCAGTAAAACAGTAACATCAAAAGAATTTGGTCACTTTTAGCTTTAAAACTAATAATTATTAGACAAAAAAGAACATACTTGTTATGAATTGTTGCTACACCTGCCGGTTTGGAGATGGGGGGGGGGGGATTCATCTGATCCCAGGGGTGCAAAGTTAAGCATTTTACTGGTGTAGGTTGATAACAAGTTCTGTAGAGAACTTATTCACTAAAGGAGCCGAATATTAACTGCTGGCTGTAAGAAATGACAGAATTGATCATGATCATTGGTTTGTTGGTTGATTTATTAACATTTCTAACAGAAATGAGGTTGACAATGCCGAACCAGAGAGTAAGTCACAGTAAAACTCTGACCTATAGGGCTGAGGTCCCCAATCTTTTTTGCACCATGGACCGGTTTTATTTAAGACATAATGTCACGGACTGGCAGGGTGGGAGGATTTAAAATAAAATAACTATGTAACTGTGTAATAACTAACTCACAATAATGGAAAATCAGCTTTTTTCAATGCAACAAGATGTAGCTCCCACCTAGTGGTGATAGGAGGCAATAGCGCCTGAAGTGTGTTGAAAATTGGCGCAGTGTTTTCATTGCTATTGTAGCGTCTCTAATTATTTTTTCTTTCTGTGCGGCCCAGTAATAAATGACCCACAGACTGGTAGCGGTCTGCGGCCCAGTGGCTGGGGACCACTGCTGTAGGGCACTATTAGGCCACAAGTTTGTGGACACTCGACCATGAGATTATTGGACTGCCTATAGGCACTGATGTTGAACAAGAGGGCCTCAGTGTTCCAGTGCATCTCAAAGGTGTTCAGTGGGGTTAGGGACAGAGCTGTGTACAGGCCACTGGAGTCTGTACACAGCAAACACAGAAATTCTGGAACAGTCTTTTCTAGGGGTGGGTTTATAAAATTGATTTTTCGATTCGAATCAATCTTTATTTGAACGATCCGATATCGATTCATATAAACTCGAGATCGATCTTTTAAATACGCCCCTTTTTTACGGTGCACACGGAAATCTGTTACCCCCTTTAATCTCGCGTGACCAGCCAGTGTTTTTTTGCGCAACGAGATCTGACCTGCACATCAGTTCAGCATGGCAGAAGCTCAAGTTATGCCTGGTTCACACTACATGATTCTAGCCCTGATTTTCGCTCGGTGACGGGTCGGTGCTGGATTCGGGAGGAACTCGGTGTTCGCTCTGCGATCAAAACTCGGCTCTCAATCAATGTGAGAAACAGCGAGGGGAAACACAGGGGCGAGGTTGTAAACAGGTGGTTCAGGAGCGCAATATAGTTTCTATCAGAATACATCAGCACACGCGAGTTTTACAGTATTTCTGACCTGATCGTTCTCTACAAAACAAAATATTTATTAACCTCCAACTCACTATAGAACAAGCCATGCTGCTCGTGTTGCCAAATCCACTCAGATTCATTTATTTCATCGGCGCACAAACTTTCATCTCTCGCTACTTGTTGATGTGCATGTTTGGACGTGGTATCATTAAACCTTTCATCACTTCTCACGTGTGTTTTCGTGACAGAACGTAGTTTTGGAGAGCAGAGAAGCTCACCTGTGATTCCCCCTGGTGATAGATGGTGTAGTGTAAAACCCCCCATCGCCGATCAGTCGTGTAGTGTGAACATTACAGCGACCAGGTGTTAATCAGAGTGTCGTGTCGTGTAAACTTGGCATAAGCTGTTCAACAGCCAGGTGTATGTTTACATTACATTTACAATGTTGTAGCGTGTCAGACATATAAAATAATAATAAAAAATGAATGTTACTGTTTTCTGTTTTGGAGTAATTATTTATGTAAACAAAATACACAAATATTTTTATTAATGAAAATATTATGTTCTTTGTACAATTATCACATTCGTTCTCTGAACATCTGTACATATTTAAACAAAACCTGTTAATGTAACTCAAATATGCCTAAATGTGTTGAATCGAAATCGAATCGAATCGAATCGGGACCTTGTGAATCGAATCGAATCGATCCAGGAAATTAGTGGCGATACCCAGCCCTACTCTTTTCCAGACATCATTTATTTCATATAACTGATTTGGCTGAAACACTTAAAGTAAATCATTAAAATACCTTTATACATTTAGTCATTTTTAGGTATATTAAGGTCTTGCTTGATGATTTGAAGGTATTTGTGATTTTTCTGTGTGTGTGTTATTTTTTCTTACATGTTTACACAGGGAAGAGGTTTAGGAGTCAAACAGAGGACGGCGTGGATGAACCAGATAACCGTCTCAATAATTCTCCAAGTAAGTAAAAACTAAATTCTTACTAACCCACTAAAATCTATTAATGCTTTAATGTCGTCATCCCATCCAGGGTATTCCTGCCTTGCACCCAGTCTTTTCTGGTGAAACCAGACCATCCGCGACCCTGACCAGGACGACAATAAAAAAATTCAAAACTACGGCAATCATTTATTAATCTGTAATTGAGCAACACAGACGGGTCACGTTTAATACATGACAGTAAAAAGAAGAATGTGTGATGTGTTACTTCCCTTAAATCTTTATTTAACTGATAAAAGTACAAAGAAAAGATTCTTAATGTTTCACTGATCAACCTCATTCTAGTTTGTAAATAGAAACACGTTTAGAATTTGATGCTGTAACTCCAAAAAAGTCAGGACGGGGGGGTGTTCCCTACCAAGTCCCATCAGCATTTTTATTAATGAGACTTTTTAATGCGTCTGGAACTGAGGACACTGATTGTTGCAGTGTTTCTTGTGGATCTGGACTGCAGGCAGGCTGGTCAAGCACACACACACTCTGTGTCTAGGAAGCCGCACTGTTGTAGTGCAGGCAGAATGAGGCCTGGTATCACCGTGCTAAAATAACTACAGACTTCCCAAGAAAAGATGCCTTGATGGTAACTTGTATCTTTGTTAAGTCCCAAAACCCTTCTCCACTTCAACATTCTGTAACTTTTATTGGAATGTGTTATAGGCATCAAATTCAGGGTTTGGGTTTCAATAATTCGGTCAAAGAAAAGAAACCATTGCAGAAAATTATTTAAAGTGTAGTACTGTCATGATATGTGTGCTGTGACAAATTATCTGCCCCTTGTCTTATATTACACTTTTTTAAGAGGTGCAAAAAAACTAAAAGTTGCAAATATGCAAAAATAAAATAAACCAGTAAGGACACAAATTCCTTTTTACGATAATGTGTTCCCTACCAGTGTTTGCAAAGCTTTGACCTTCAACTGCAGTAGCCAGTGTACAAATGAAAATCTGATACACTGTGTAAACAACTACATTATCTACATTTCAACAGATCTCAAGACCTTATCCACCATGGCCAAACTGGAAGACTGGGTCTCTGATCCTGAAAACAGCCAGAAACTGATTGATGACCTGGAGAAGAAGCTCAAACAGGG
The DNA here is from genome assembly GCF_030014385.1 of Trichomycterus rosablanca. Classification (NCBI taxonomy): domain Eukaryota; kingdom Metazoa; phylum Chordata; class Actinopteri; order Siluriformes; family Trichomycteridae; genus Trichomycterus; species Trichomycterus rosablanca. The sequence continues at coordinate 3,949,673 of NC_085996.1, read as the reverse complement.
TGAAATTGAGGCTTTGAAAGATTCTCTGAAGGATAAGAAGCTGAAAAAGAGTCTGTGTCTCACTGCTAAAGAGATTAACGAGATCAGACGTAATCTAAATAATAATAATAATAAATAAGCGGTTTTAAAGCGTCTGTGGTTTTTAATACGTCGCAAAACTAAACTGCGCCGCAGATCCGAAACTCCAGAGTGAAAATTCATCCCAAGTAAATTATTCACGCCGCCGAAATCTAAAACAGGAGAAAAATTATTCTGGGACGCCGAATTTTTCATCTTCAGCATCACCTCACAGAAAGAGAGAAGAAATCTCCTTGTTTTTACGCTCACTGTCCATTTTATCAGCTCCACTTACCATATAGAAGCACTTTGTAGTTCTACAATTACTGACTGTAGTCCTTTCACCCTGTTCTTCAGTGGTCAGGACCCCCACAGAGCAGGTATTATTTAGTTGGTGGATCATTCTCAGCACTGCAGTGATACTGACATGGTGCTGGTGTGTTAGTGTGTGTTGTGCTGGTATGAGTGGATCAGACACAGCAGCGCTGCTGGAGTTTTTAAACACCTCACTGTCACTGATGGACTGAGAATAGTCCATCAACCAAATATATCCAGCCAACAGCGCCCCGTGTGCAGCGTCCTGTGACCGCTGATGAAGGTCTAGAAGATGACCGACTCAAACAGCAGCAATAGATGAGCGATCGTCTCTGACTTTACATCTACATGGTGGACCAACTAGTGTCTAATAGAGTGGACAGTGAGTGGACACGGTATTTAAAAACTCCAGCAGCGCTGCTGTGTCTGATCCGCTCCTACCAGCACAACACACACTAACACACCAGCACCATGTCAGTGTCACTGCAGTGCTGAGATCCTGCTGAGATCATCCACCACCTAAATAATACCTGCTCTGTGGGGGTCCTGGATCATCAACAGCATGAAAGCAGGTTTAAAAAGTATGCAGAGGAACAGATGGACTACAGTCAGTAATTGTAGAACTACAAAGTGCTTCTATATGGTAAGTGGAGCCAGGAAGAAACCAGGAGGTGGTTTTAATGTTATGGCTGATCGGTGTATATTAGGAATTGTGATCCTGATCTGTCCAGGCATCTGAAGAACGAATCTGAATCGTTTCCACCCAACAAACACACAGAGCTGTAATAAACATATTCAGGATGTTATTTATGATCCAGTGAGTCTGAGTTACACCAGTACAGCTATGAACCCCAGTGAAACGTAAAATAAATACAACATTTTAATATTCATTTATATTTATAAAATAACACAAGGAATAAACGACCTGAAGGAACAAAATAACACAGAAGCCCTGCACAAATACTCCTCTTATTACCAAAGAGTGTGTGATGCAGGGTTCAAACCCAGGCTACCTGTACCCGGGAGCTGAGTGGCACCCACACTACCTACTGTGCCAGTAAAAAAATATATAGAAGTACCAGTAAGGTAGAATTGTGGTAAAATCTATGTGAAATATCACATTTAATGTATACAAACGAATCAAAGATAAAGTAGAATATTATTAAACTGTTGTTCTAGGTAAAAACAAGATATAATAAAGATTATTTAACAAATAAATAAATAATTGTTTTAAATTTCATGTGGAATATAAACAAAAATTTTCAGAACAAAAAAGAACAGGTTCTTACTATATAACAGGCTGCCCCGCCCATCTGAGACATACCGGCTCTCAGAAAAACAGGATCAATCAAAATCTAAAGATGAGATTTAATAAGTGACTCAACACCCCAATCCATCTAAATTACATAAATAAATAACATAAAGTAATAATAAAATCAGCCTACACATTTTTGTGAATGATCGCACTGGGCCCCAAAATGGATTTCAACTGCAATATTCTCATCAGAATTATTATTCTATTTACTGTATTTTATTACCCATATTCATTTACATGCTAACAAGTCACTGGCAATAAATTGCCAAAGAGCAGGCATATTTTGCTTTTTCACCATAGTAAAAATCCATACTGTCACAGCCCCATCATTACAATATTGATATCTGACTTGGCTGATATAGAATTTCAATAAATAGACATTGTAAAGTTTACAAAATATTAAAGATAATATCTGGGCATCTGAACCTCAAAAATAGTACTCACCACATACTCTCTAAAGAGGTTTTCTGGATCCTCGTTGAGGTACACACAAATTGCCTTGATGATACATTCTCGTCCTAAATCAACATCATCATTCTATTCAAAGGGAATAAGCAGAGCAAGTTGTTTGCTTAAAGTCTTTTTCCTTTTAATCAAATGCTACATCAACAAAGCAGTACTTTTTTCAAGGAAGCATTCTTACTTGAGCCATGGGTGCTATGATGCTCTCTAGGTGTTTGCCTATTTGTCCTCCTCTTTTTTTAAACAGAACCATCAGTTTCTCAGAGTGCACATCTAACTGAGAGAGAAATCTGGACTGAAGGGGCATGGTGGTAATCCGCTTAAATTCAGCATTTATCTAAAAACAAGAATGATTAGACATAAATGTGCTGTGAAGCAGGAATTTGGAAAGAAATACAATGAAAACGTTTGTCACCCGTTTATTTACTATAAGCAAGAGGAAGCTTAAGTTTAATTTGTACAGCAGTTCCAAAGTTCACAAATAATTAGTATTATGACCTCTGGAGCTTGGCCTGGGGGTAGTGTACGACGGGGAGTTCCTGGTGGCTATAGGCAGCCCACATAACCTGGTCAAGCTCAGCCCAAAAAGGCAACATGGGAGGATCTTGTGGACCCACTACCCAAAAAATCCAAAGTAAGGGTGTGGTGCAGTGTTTGTTGGCCACATGTTTGTTGGGCACATAAGCGGACTACATAATGACGATAATTTGTCTAAAACTAAGGGGGGCCGTCAAGCAGCCAGCAGATAATTTTACAAAAATATGCCAAATGTTTAGCTTTGTGGCAAAGCTCAACAGTTAGGCTTCATACAAACAGCTTTTGTTTTAGCTTGTTCATAACATCTCTGTGTGTAGAATGTTATAAATTACATACCTCGCTTACGTCAAAGAGTGCTGGCCATCTTGCCTGAAAGTCTTGTATCATTGGTGTATCACGAACCACTTCATGTCTCCTGTATGCAAATGTCTTTTCCATTTTCATTCTCAGTACTTCCCTGTTGTTCTTCTTCTTAACATCTGAAAGAAGCTCAACTATCACACTCTCAAGGCTCTTAACAGATTCTCCAGCAGGATAGGAGGGACAGTAGTTCACTTCAGACCTCCTAGGTTTTTTATGCCAAAAGCAGCACTTGATTTGCCCTCTGGTTTGTGCTTAAGAGAGTTTATTGTCACCTCTGGACACCCAAGCTTTCTCAAGTGAGTGCGGTAGATTGCCAGTTTATTCTTCAAGCTAGCTTTCCATCCAGCAAATCCAGTGAGGGAGCCTTTCTCAGTCAGGCAAGGATGCTTTGAGATGAGGGCCTCTCCAACAGTGTTAAACTCTTTATCAGTGACATAAACGTAACTATTTCTTGCACCAGGCCGTCAGGAATGTTTGACTTCAGTTTTGGATCTGGAATAAGCAATGTACCATTTTCCTTGTAAGCTGCATTGCCCTGATGAAGTGTTAACTCTGCATCATAACAAAACTTAGGAACATGAAAGATTTTAGGCCAAAATGACCGAGAGCTTGATGACGATGACTGGTGAAGAGAGTATATCTGTGTCAACACTAGACAGAGATGAGGATTCATCAACCGAGCGATGGGCAGTAGCTGAGGTAAAAGAGATATTAGCACAGTGGGGAGCTGAAGCGTCACTTATGGGAATTACTCTGATTGTCCCTCTATCCTGTACTTCATCAATTGAAGTAAGGTTCATAAACTCATTTCCAAATAGTGCATCCATAAATTGAAGCCTAAAATTAAAGTGAACTTCACACTGTCTTTGTACCTCATCAACAAGTTCTTTAATAGATTCAGGAAGTCCATTTTGGAAAGTTATCCTCTGACTGCTGTTGTCACCCAGGATAACTCTGATTAGGTTAAAGCATAATTACTTATTATTTTAGGTTAATCAGATTTTTTATTTTATTTATTTATTTTTATTGTATTGAAACAACCATGTATTGAATAGGATGTCAGGTTTCTCATTTTTAAACTGATTCTAGCCCAGGCTTTTATTTTGTAGTCAAATCATAAAACATCATCAACTACTCCACTTATCCTTTTAGGGTCATGGTGGCAATAGGGCAAGCAAAAAACCCAGATGTTTCTGCCAGGGGCCCCTTCCCCCACACTGTGCCCAACAAACACTGCACCACACCCTTAATCTGGATCTTGCGGGTAGTGGGTCCACAACATCCTCCCACGTTGCCTTTTTGGGTTGAGCTCGGCCAGGGTTAAATGGGCTGCCTAGCCACCAGAAACTCGTTGTTGGACACTACCCCCATGCCAAGCTCCAGGGGTAGGTCCTGGTAACCCTTTCCTGGGCAGGGCACACAGTGTGCTCTCCTTTGGGTTCATAAGGGCGAAATATGGATCGTGTTTGTTTGGATCTTCACTCCAGACCTGTTCACCTTGGGAGACCCTACTGGGAGCTCTTGGCAACCTAGCCCTGGAGTTCATTAGATCACACAAGCCAACAAAATTGCATATATGTACAAAACAGAACACTTTTAATGACAACTTTGGGGAGGGTTAACCAACCTTTAATAATGATATGCCTTTTTAAGGTCACCATACGGCTTGATCCAACCATGTAACAGGCCAGTGGATATGTGTCAGTGAGTTCACTGAGTGCCACAAGTTTTATTTCTCTGGACGGGGACAAGCTTAGTTCAAAGGCTCTGTAGTGTTCACTGTACCACCCACACAGAACTTTTACAATAAAAAACAGACTCTCATGTATTACACACATCTGAATAATTTCAGCAAACTCTGGTAATCCACCTGCTGATCCATGGACAACTATCATGCCATTGCTGTAGGCTATGCCACTACTTGATGCATTCTTGGCAAGATGAACTTCAGACATGCTAGGGCATTTTAGCCTAATAGCCTCAGCCACTTCCTCCTTCAGTACATCAACTGGAACTGTGGATACATTAGATACATTTAGGCTAGATGTACCATAGGATGGTGAGTTTATGTGAAAAGCAATCATCATTTGATGTTTTGAAGCCAAAGTAAGAGGTATATTCTTAAAGCAACTGGTGTGTTGCACAATGTTCTTAAAGAAGCCATGCTTGGCTTCAAATCGCATTGTCCAAACTGCAACTACTGGTCCAAAACATCTTATCATCTGAAGGATAGTGCTCAAGATAGTGGTGCTTCGGTAGAATTCGGACATCAGGGAACAGCTCTTGGTACTGTCGTGGCGAAAATACTTTTCCGCGATAATAACCAAACCAGACCAGTTTGCCTTAGGAATTAAGAATACCCTTTATTCTTAAGAACGTAACGCCGGCAGGAAGGCTTCAGAACAGATCTGACAAAACCTTCCTCGAGATGTTAACACTTGTGTCTTTTATACTTTCAACATCAAATACATACAGTTCGTATCCCATTGACTAATTCCCCATGCATTGTTCAAGAGAATCAAGAGACCCCCCCAGGGTGAAACAGATGTATAAACTTCAAAAACGAGCCCAGTTGTAAATTCCAGACCCCCCATGAGTGAATCCTGTCCCTGGTGTTACCTTCCAGTCGTAAACTTCAGTTGTAAACCATTTGTTAGCTCCTAAATTACCCCATACACATCATAAACCTTACAACAATTAAAATCACACAAGTTAATACATATATACATATATACACAAATTATTATATACATAAAATCCAGCACAATTTTTTTTTTTAAGGTAACTAAATATTACTGAGTTTGTTCAGGAAATAAGAAATACAATGTACAGATGTAAATCGTAGTAGTCATCTTTAACTGCTTAGATCAGGTGTGTGAATTTTCCTGCAGTGTGAACAATGAATCCAGGAATCTCTCTCAGCTACTCGAACCGCAGTCTAAGCAGTTAGCAGCACTTGAAATAATCCTGTCCATCTTTCCATGTTCTACCCGGTTCATCTGAGATAATTCACAATTCACCACTACCCATCGGTTTCAGGCTATGTAGAAGTCCCTCAGCTGGTTTGGGTAAAGAATCCTTCACCTTCCTGTGAACAAAATTCAGAATAGAAAGCAAAGTGACAGTAACCAAGCATTACATTTTCCTTTTGGCCTGTGTTTAATTGTTCAGAATTATTTGATCCTATGCCTGTGTAGGGGTCATCCAAATAGAATTTCAAAAGGCCTAAAGCCATGTTTCGGTGTTTATCTCATCCTCATCTGCATGAGAATTATTGAAAAGGCCTTTGTCCTCTGTTTGTTAGTTTCAGCACTTAGTCTATTTTATTTTATTTTATTATTATTACTATTATATCTATATATATATTTTTTTTTAACAGTGCCCATTTCCCTAACCACAGCTCCTCTAATAGCTGGGTGATAAACACAGTGGTATCTCAGTTCAGAAGGTTTATCAAAGACAGGATGTCCTGCACTAAGAGCCTTTGTTGCATTTGGCAAATTTAGTTTTGCATAAATTGTTTAATTGGTGTTTCCCTCCCCCTTTTTTCTCTCTGACACATGGTCCTACACATGGGTCAATTTGGTATAGTACAGTAAAGTAATTTAGGAAGGCATGTTTTCCCTCTGAATGTATTTCTCCTGTTGGAAAACACAAAATTGAATGTTAGTTAAATCAAAATCCGGTGTGATCTGGACCTATAAACTAATAGTTTGTTAGTAAGCAGTGGCGGTGTGCAGCTGCTTTGTCAGCACTGTCAACTCTGGCATTGTCCTGTGAAATTGGGACAAAAAACATTAACATTTACAAACAGTCATTTGTTTGGGCCATAGAACTGCATCCACAAGTTATGCAACAAGGTAATGGTGGGCATTTTTCAAAACTAGTCAAAAACCTCTCTCTCATCAAATACAATTGTGTTCAATTCCTATGAAACACGTAGTTCATAAACACGTAAGCAGTTTTGCTTTCACTTTCTATAAGCTGTCATTAAAACCTGTAGTTCAGCAGCTTGAGCCAATAAATTGGATAGGAGGGACAAATGATATAAAAATATCACGTGTTAAAATTTCAGCTAAGCCCACTTGTTTCCTGTCTGTTGCAGCATCCGTGGAAGCAATTCTATCCACAAACAGCTCCAATTCAGTATTCTAATCAGGCCTAGAAGAAATAAGATTAGAATAATACAGTCACAAGGTTCACCATCTCCTGCAATTAGTGAAAAGAGCGTGGGATTAAGCACATTAAGGCATATGAGAATAATGTTTATTTTAGGGACTACAATGTAGTTTTTTATTCAATCACTGTTAAGTTGATAAGTGAAAAGTTCTCCTTTTAGTTAAAACAAAAACATCATTCAGCACCAACAGGGTTTAGATATGAGTAACCCTCATGATCACATGGTATAACTACAGCCTTTTCTGCAGCAGACAAAAAGAAAGTTAAAACTACTAAGTTATCACCATGAAATTGTACAAGGACAAAAACCATGGTCCACCTTTCTTGAACAACTTTTTTAGCTTCAGGTGTCCTTTGAATATGACTATGGGCTTTTAGGTCCAATGTCACATAACAGAGCCTCAAGAACATAAAAATAAAAAATATGGCACCAAAAAGAGCACAATGGCACCAAAAAGAGCACATACTCAGAAAAGTATGTCAAGTATGTAAATATCATTTTACCCTGAAAAAAAAATCATCATCCAAAAATTTTTTTTTTTTAAAGGTGTCTGAATTTTCCATTAAAACTAAATGCAACTCAAAATTAACTATGCTTGTGCCAAGGAATGTTAAAGAAGGCCTTAGCTAGATCAAAAACCATTTGCTATCATTTGACACCTGGCTGAGAATAGTTCACAGATTTTGGGATCCCAGATGCTCCAGAGATAACAAAATTTACTGCCTGTTTATTGCACTTAGGGATAAGTTTCTCTGGGGCATCATTTTTTTATTTTTTTTATTTGAAAACAATGTTAGCATTTAGCAACGAATGAAGAATGATCTGTAATCTAATTTTGGTTTGATTTGCACCGGTGCAGCCCCTTTTTCCAAATTTACATAATATTTATCTTTCCACTGACCTATCTTTGGTGTAATCAAAAAATGTGGCTAGTGGAATCACAGTCATTAAACACAAAACTGGCCAAACTTATTCCAAACGCGGTCAAAAACAATTATCCATGCATCGCTTCAATTTTACTGAAAAAACAGTACTGACTTCCATTCAGAAAAGGAAAAATAAAAATCTCCATCAAAAATTAGATGTACACTGGTCAATAAACCAGGAGCGCTCAAAAACTTAATCTGGTCCTTTATGCAAATAAGCAGTACAATGCAAAACATTTAAGTCTAATCCCACCAGCTAAAATTCTTTCCCTAACCAAAAAGTTTAATGATTATTTGTTTGTGTCAAAACATCAGCTACCAACTTCCATTCAGAACAATTAAGTGGACAATTTTGGCAAAATTTTCCCAGCTTTAGAAGAGATCAGACCCTGTCTTTTACAGAAATAGTGATACCTCCAGGCATTGTTTCCAATTTAATTCCAAAAGGCACACATAAGATAGCTCCCCATAAGATTCATAGGACAGATCGCAGAAATTAGGAACTGATGTTTTTAAACTCTTTGTTACTAAAACATATATGAGTAGAATGTTATGTTTTATGAATACATTAGTAGGTTGCTCCTAAGTTTATTAAAAATCTGAAATCTCTATACATGCTATTAGCTATCCAGTAGATACCTAGGTGTATGTATCATATTGGTATAATCACAATAAAATATTGGGTGGGTGTATGACTACTCATCTGTTGATCAGGTTGCCTCTTTCTCTGGACTCCAGCCCTCAGTTGTTGTAACCAGGTATAGTTTGTGCACAGTCTTTGGCAAAATGTCCAGTTAATCCACATTTGAAAACAGGCCATGTTGTCAATAAACGTTTGTAAGTCCATCCTGTATTGTTTTGCAATGTGACCTGTTCTGCCACAGGTGTAACACACAGCACTTGCAAATGATGATTTTCCTATTCCTCTGTCTCTGTTGCTTGGTTCAGTTCATTTAAGAAGTTTTTTTTTGTTTGTTTTTTTGTTTTTTCAGCAGTCCAATATCAATACTATGGACCTTTTCCAGTCGTTCAGGATAATTCTGCACAGTCTCTTTGTCCTCCTGTATGCAAGCTGTTATCTTTACTGGAAACACAGTTCTTATTCCTCCCAGTAGTCCTCTGACCACATCTCTGTACGTTCCATCATTGTCATACTCCAGTCTACGTCACTCATCCTCTTGAGCCTTTTCCTCAGGATGGTTATATGTGTCATTTCATCCCTGATATCAGCAATAGTCCATAGTCTGTTGATCAAAATCATATTTGCTGGACCAAAACTCCGTATACAGCAACTGAAGAATCACATTCACCTTTCCCATTTTGTCTGCCCCCACTGGTGAGTTTGTCATCTGCTTCCAAAACTGCAGGCCAGAACGTGTTGCTTGTGATGATAACAGCTGAATGTTAACGGGGAGGTGAAGTTTGGTTCTGTGGCTCCTCAGGATAGAATGCTGGGGGAGCTGACACTATTGCTTCTCCTGTATTTCCTCCATTTGCTGCTGGTTTCTTTTCCTGGTTCTTTCTCCTTCTGGCAGGGCAGGAGTCCAGATGAGATTTAACCTGTAACTTTTACTTAACACATAACTTGGTTAAGTTTGTCCCTACACTTTCTCTGTTCCTTCTTCTCATTTTCACTTTTTTTATACCGTCTTTTCTTTTCCCTACTTGCACATTCCTTTTATTTTAACTTAATTTGAACTCTTTTAGTTGTCTTTTACTAAAACCACCTTTTTCTTAAAAACCCATTTTCTCTGCCCACCTTGCAAAATGTAAAACAACATTTTTTTCATAGTTTTTACATAAATATAACACTAATGTGTGTACAGAATCTTAATTTAAACATGTATTTGTTTTTCCACAAACTTTTAAATTCCTTTTACTTTTACCCATTGTACTTCTTAAGTTCACCTGGACAGTTTATTTAAAATTTTATGAAAAATGTTAGTACAAGAACACACAATTACAACACAAACAACAAAGGCAACACTAGTATCTAACTCCTCCTACATCTTACTTCATCAAACATATGTTGCCACATACAACACAGACACACAAACACACCAGTTCAATAAACTGTTCAATTAAGTCACTCCCCTTCTCTTTTATATTTTGATTGATAGTATTAGTAATTAGTAATATTAATTATAGAATATTAATAATAGAGTAATCATTTAGCGCTATTATAAATAATATTAACATCACACCTTTATCATTAGTATCTGGACAGTACCGTAATTTCTATGCATTAAGCTAATACCTATGTATTTATATATTCCGGAATCTTCAGGTTCCTATAAACCTGGGAACCTCGTCTTAGAATCTTCGAATTCTTAAGTGAATTCGGAACCCTACACAAATTCTAGTTTGCACAGTCCAGAGAATAAATTATTCCAAAACCTTGTCTTAAAATCTTCGAATTCGTAACAAATTCGGATACCTTATTAAATTATTCCAAAACCTTGTCTTGGAATCTTCGAATTCGTAGTGAATTCGGTATCTGAAATAAAATAAAACAAATAAAAATATTCTAAAACCCTTGTCTTAGAATCTTCAAATTCGTAGTGAATTCGGTATCTGAAATAAAATAAAAAGTAACAAATAAAAATATTCTAAGACCTTTTTGTTGTCTCAGTTTCAACAAAAAAATGAACATTAGAACCTTAAAGAAAGTAAGACTCACTTCAGGGCTGTTGGAAAAAAGTACATAACAATGATGTGCATCTAAAAAAATAGAAATTATCTATATTCTTGCAATTCTTTTAGCACATTTTTTAAGATGAATAGCATCAGTCATGCTGTGGAACAAGTAAACCAACAAATGCATTTGAATAATAATGCTCACCACTAAAGAGCCTTTGACACAGCACTCAGAGCAAAGTTGGAGGATACCTATAAAGTACAAAATAAATTATATTATTTCATTTAAAATAATTTTAAACTTTTTTTTTTTTTAAACTAACTACTTCATAGAAATCAAGTAAATCTAACATCTAATCCACATTTCAATTTAGAGAAACACATTTGTGGTCTGTTTATATAAATTTCAAACATATACTTTTAAGTGTTAAATCATTACATTTACATTAAAATCTCAGTTCAACCACCAAGATTTTGTTCAAAATGAAAAAAAAAATTTACTCATCACAATTGCACAACCTTTGGAACAGCACTCAAGAGGCCAAACAATGGCACTAGATGAAAAAAACGTCTAAACGTCAAAAAGAATGTTATTTGTAAAGTAAAATAAACCATAGGAATATACAGTGAGACTCCATAAAGGCTTTTATAATGAGAAAACTGACCAACACCGTCTAAAGAATTATAATATTATTTAACTAATGAAGTTATCTCATATATATAAAGTCTATTTACACAAGCGTTAGCTTGTTTTACAATAGTAACGTTTTAAAAAAAAACTACCATTTATTACGGATTTTAAAAGAGAAGTTCTGTCACATACATTTTCAAAATCTAAAACACATTCCGTGCAGCATTACCGCATAATAAAGGTTTCATGGCTAAATTGGACCAGTCTGGTGGCCAATCTTCATTAATTGCACATTGCACCAGTAAGAGCAGAGTGTGAAGGTTCAATTAGCAGGGTAAGAGCACAGTTTTGCTCAAAATATTGCAATGCACACAACATTATGGGTGACATACCAGAGTTCAAAAGAGGACAAATTGTTGGTGCACGTCTTGCTGGCGCATCTGTGACCAAGACAGCAAGTCTTTGTGATGTATCAAGAGCCACGGTATCCAGGGTAATGTCAGCATACCACCAAGAAGGACAAACCACATCCAACAGGATTAACTGTGGACGCAAGAGGAAGCTGTCTGAAAGGGATGTTCGGGTGCTAACCCGGATTGTATCCAAAAAACATAAAACCACGGCTGCCCAAATCACGGCAGAATTAAATGTGCACCTCAACTCTCCTGTTTCCACCAGAACTGTCCGTCGGGAGCTCCACAGGGTCAATATACACGGCTGGGCTGATATAGCCAAACCTTTGGTCACTCGTGCCGATGCCAAACGTCGGTTTCAATGGTGCAAGGAGCGCAAATCTTGGGCTGTGGACAATGTGAAATATGTATTGTTCTCTGATGAGTCCACCTTTACTGTTTTTCCCACATCCGGGAGAGTTACGGTGTGGAGAAGCCCCAAAGAAGCGTACCACCCAGACTGTTGCATGCCCAGAGTGAAGCATGGGGGTGGATCAGTGATGGTTTGGGCTGCCATATCATGGCATTCCCTTGGCCCAATACTTGTGCTAGATGGGCGCGTCACTGCCAAGGACTACCGAACCATTCTGGAGGACCATGTGCATCCAATGGCGGTGCCGTGTATCAGGATGACAATGCACCAATACACACAGCAAGACTGGTGAAAGATTGGTTTGATGAACATGAAAGTGAAGTTGAACATCTCCCATGGCCTGCACAGTCACCAGATCTAAATATTATTGAGCCACTTTGGGGTGTTTTGGAGAAGCGAGTCAGGAAACGTTTTCCTCCACCAGCATCACGTAGTGACCTGGCCACTATCCTGCAAGAAGAATGGCTTAAAATCCCTCTGACCACTGTGCAGGACTTGTATATGTCATTTCCAAGACCAATTGACTCTGTATTGGCCGCAAAAGGAGGCCCTACACCATACTAATAAATTATTGTGGTCTAAAACCAAGTGTTTCAGTTATTTTGTCCAACCCCTGTAGTTATGGCTATATTGGCCCAATCCAATGTGCAATACTTGTCACTTATCACTTCACTTTATATTTAATATTTAATCTATATTTAATCTGGACCGTGTACTGTATACTTGGAACTGCACCTTCCTGCACTTTTACTTTTAATTCCATTCCATTTGGTTATTTTGTTCAATCCATCCTCATCATTTATAACTGCTCTGTAGCTATGCAGCAGTGGCGATTTCTCTAAGACTGCAAGGGAAGCTCAGCTTCCCCTAAAATGTCCAAAATTAAATGGTCAAATATGTACAGTTGTGTTAACATTTCATTGACTACAAATGCGTTAGAATACGTATATCTCGAGGATGAGTTCGTTCAGAATCAGCTAATTATCACAAATCGACTCGATTTTCTTAACTTAACTCATACATTCCCGTATAGATGCATTTGCCCACAGAAGCTGAGCGTCTCTTCACTTCTATGGGACTGCGTTGAGGTTTTTTTTTCATTGCTTCGAAACTCGCCGGTCATTGGATAAATGCCTCGATTTTGTCCCGCCCCCGGACGCTGAGCGTCTCTGGGGGTGAATGGAGCTGTGGGCGGGTGTGGACGCTGAGCTTCTGCAAGATGATTGGAGGATCAGTCGAAACGCTGAATCCCGTTTTGATTGACAGCTAGTTTGAGCGCTACACCGTCACTTCTCAAACTCAAACTCAAAAGAGGCTTTATTGGCATGACAAATAGGGACATTCGTATTGCCAAAGCAATACACTTCATTAGTCACTTAATCACTAGGAGCTTCAGTCCCATCGCGGATTTTGCAAGTGAAGTCGAAAGACAAACTGCTGTAACCCATTTCAGGCCATTTTCTTGTAAAAGGAACAGAGGGCAGAATTTATGTGTAAATAAATTGACAAATTTTATGATGTAAGCCGACAATGAGCTTCCCCTCTTTGAAAGACCAGCAGCCGCCACTGCTATGCAGTATATGTAAAACTCAGGTTACATTCAATCTGTCAAAGTGTTTGTACTTTTTTCGAATTTATATTGTTGTATTTTTTCTTTATAGTGTGTATTTGATTTGATTTGATGTACAATGCTACTGGGACTCTAATTTCCTTCGGGATCAATAAAGTATCTGTCTGTCTATCTATCTATCTATCTATCTATCTATCTATCTATCTATCTATCTATCTATCTATCTATCTATCTATCTATCTATCTATCTATCTATCTATCTATCTATCTATCTATCTATCTATCTAATACCTGCTCTGTGGGGGTCCTGACCATTGAAGAACAGCATGAAAGGGGGTAACAAAACATGTAGAAACAAATGAACTACAGTCAGTAATTTTAGAACTACAAAGTGCTTCTATATGGTAAGTGGAGCTGATAACATGGACAGTGAGTGTAGAAACCAGGAGGTGATTTTAATATATTTATTCTGTTTGCTTTATCCTGGTCAGGGTTGTGGTGGGTCCGATTAATTGAGCAAAAGGCAGAAAACACACACACACACACCTCTTTACTAGAAAATCTTTTCATTCTTTTATGTTTTAGTTTCTTTGTGTTTATTTGACTTTTTCCAGCTTCTGTTTTTTTTATAAGAATTAAAACCTAAAAGAAACCTGAAGAATCTCAGTATGAATGAAAGTCTCTGTTGTGAATGTTGGTTCGGATCCACTGCTGAGCTTCTGCTGAGCTTCTTCACGGTTCGATTCGATTCTCTAGATCAGAGGTCACTAACAGGCGGACCACGGTCCGGGTCCGGACCCAGAAGCTGTCCCATACGGACCCGGACCTATAGCCAAAACAGAAAGTTAGGATTTGAAACCTGACGGAGCGCTTCTATTTTAACCGGCGCAGCTTTTGTAGTCTTTACGGTAGCGGTTTAGCGGATGAGAACCAATCACTTGACACCACTCAGCCAATCAAGTCTGTGCATTCCAGCCGGTAAACACTGCGACTGCAGTGCAGACAGTTGAGAGAGTTAGAGGCGAGTTACATGTGAAAAGACGGTGGAAATTAAAAGAAAGATAGCGAATGTAGAAAAAATTAAGGGAGAGATACAGACAACTGTGCAGGAGAAAGTTGAGAAAAAGACGAGTGAGACAGGAGACAAATGGCGCTCTCCAAAAAAGAAACGTGTACAGCGAAATTACAGCATTTAATGATGGAGAGACTCATTTCTGTTCTTACTTCCCACTGGAACACAATTTATTGTCCGGTCCGGGTCCTCTCTGTGTGTGCATGTTCTCCCCGTGTCCGCATGGGTTTCCTTCGGTGCTCCGGTTTCCTCCCACAGTCCAAAAACATGCAAGTGAGGTGTATTGGAGATACTAAATTGTCCATGACTGTGTTCGATATAACCTTGTGACCTGATGAATCTCGTGTAATGAGTAACTACCGTTCCTGTCATGAATGTATCCAAAGTGTAAAACATGACGTTAAAATCCTAATAAATAAACAGACATTTGATTTGACAGTTATTGATAACATGCAGATGTTGATACAACTACTAGGCTACATTATACTATATTGTATATATGTTATAGTGGTTAAGGTACTGGACTAATAAACAGAAGGTTGCCGGTTCAAGCCCCGCCACCACCAAGTTGCCACTGTTGGGTCCCTGAGCAAGGCCCTTAACACTCAATTGCTCATTGTGTTCCGCTCATTGTGTAAGTCGCTTTGGATAAAAGCGTCTGCTAAATGCTGAAAATGTAAATGTAAATATCAATATATTTACATTATATATATATATATAGTTAAACATTTCGGACCTTCGCTTCAAGAAATTTTCTCTAACTGGACCCCTTTAAATTTTAGTTGAATACCCCTGCTCTAGATGATTGTGTGTAAAATCTCATCACAAACACGATTCCTACAACCAGCATTCATCTGACACCAGCTTTATTGATGGAGAAGAAGGGAAAGGGAAGAGAAGGAAGCAGCCGGCCGGAGATATTCACGTTCTCAGCTAGATCCACATCTCGTTTCAGAACCTGGGTAAGGAGCGGGCGTCACGTCTTCGGCTTTATTTGCTACGGAGCTCTGTTCTGCCCCCAAGAGGAAATGATTTAATTTTCCAGATCTAAGAGTTCCACAGGGTAGAAGACATGCTGAGCAGGTACATCAAGAATATGACGATGCTGAGATAACTGATGATGCTCTGTATGGGGTGGTGAAGCCAGAATCCTGGTACTGGAGGAGCCCAACATCTCTCAAGATGAAGCTCAGCTCACAAAGTCCCAGAATTCCTTCAGAAATCCAACACGAGGTGTTGAAGCCAGAATCCTGGTACTGGAGGAGCCCAACATCTAAGATGATCAAGCTCAGCTCACAAAGTCCCAGAATTCCTTCAGAAATCCAACACTTGAGGTGTTGAAGCCAGAATCCTGGTACTGGAGGAGCCCAACATCTAAGATGATCAAGCTCAGCTCACAAAGTCCCAGAATTCCTTCAGAAATCCAACACTTGAGGTGTTGAAGCCAGAATCCTGGTACTGGAGGAGCCCAACATGTAAGAAGATGAAGCTCAGCTCACAAAGTCCCAGAATTCCTTCAGAAATCCAACACTTGAGGTGTTGAAGCCAGAATCCTGGTACTGGAGGAGCCCAACATCTAAGATGATCAAGCTCAGCTCACAAAGTTCCAGAATTCCTTCAGAAATCCAACACTTGAGGTGTTGAAGCCAGAATCCTGGTACTGGAGGAGCCCAACATCTAAGATGATCAAGCTCAGCTCACAAAGTCCCAGAATTCCTTCAGAAATCCAACACTTGAAGTGTTGAAGCCAGAATCCTGGTACTGGAGGAGCCCAACATCTCTCAAGATGAAGCTCAGCTCACAAAGTCCCAGAATTCTTTCAGAAATCCAACACTTGAGGTGTTGAAGCCAGAATCCTGGTACTGGAGGAGCCCAACATCTAAGATGATCAAGCTCAGCTCACAAAGTCCCAGAATTCCTTCAGAAAGCCAACACTTGAGGTGTTGAAGCCAGAATCCTGGTACTGGAGGAGCCCAACATCTAAGATGATCAAGCTCAGCTCACAAAGTGCCAGAATTCCTTCAGAAATCCAACACTTGAGGTGTTGAAGCCAGAATCCTGGTACTGGAGGAGCCCAACATCTAAGATGATCAAGCTCAGCTCACAAAGTCCCAGAATTCCTTCAGAAAGCCAACACTTGAGGTGTTGAAGCCAGAATCCTGGTACTGGAGGAGCCCAACATCTAAGATGATCAAGCTCAGCTCACAAAGTCCCAGAATTCCTTCAGAAATCCAACACTTGAGGTGTTGAAGCCAGAATCCTGGTACTGGAGGAGCCCAACATCTAAGATGATCAAGCTCAGCTCACAAAGTCCCAGAATTCCTTCAGAAATCCAACACTTGAGGTGTTTAAGCCAGAATCCTGGTACTGGAGGAGCCCAACATCTAAGAAGATGAAGCTCAGCTTACAAAGTCCCAGAATTCCTTCAGAAATCCCACACTTGAGGTGTTGAAGCCAGAATCCTGGTACTGGAGGAGCCCAACATCTAAGAAGATGAAGCTCAGCTCACAAAGTCCCAGAATTCCTTCAGAAATCCAACACTTGAGGTGTTGAAGCCAGAATCCTGGTACTGGGGGAGCCCAACATCTAAGATGATCAAGCTCAGCTCACAAAGTCCCAGAATTCCTTCTGAAATCCAACACCACCACCACGAGCAACCAACAGTTCTCAGAAGCACCCGGAACTAGAGATGTACCGATCAGGGTTTTTGGCACCGATTTCGATCTCTAATCTTCTTTGAGGGTGATAGGCCGATAGCCGATTCGGATTGGGGGGGGGGGTTGACGGGGGGTTTACTTTTTAAACTAAAGCAATTTATTTTTTCACCCACAGGAGACATATTTCATTAGTCTAACTGACCACACACGCAGGTTTAATGTTATCCAGTTCAGTCTGAAAAAAACTTGAAATAGGGAAACAGTGAAGATAAACCGGTGCCAAATGCTGCCACGTGTGTGTGTGTGTGTGTGTGTCTTTAAGAGAGACGATCTGTTCGCAGTATTGATATAAGTGATTCACGAGTCGATTCATTTTATGCGAAGCGTTTCTCTTCTCAGTTATCTCTCCGTGTTAATTAATTAATTAATTAATGTCGTGGTTTTAAATAAACACCAGCTACTACAGAAACATTCTGTGTGACTCTCTTACATTAAAAAGCTTCATTAAACCGCTATTACCAATCTGTCTCGCGTGTGTAGAGTCGTTCTGTCTGTGGAGCTAAAAGTTTTCTGTCAGTCACTGCAAATGATCCTGAACTAACCAACTTAGTAACTAATAAACTTTTGCCTCCGATTGGCTCTGTAACGTTTTCTGCTCTCATCTACATCAAAAGCAAGAACCGCTTACGATTTACCAAAGTGAACCACGAGTTCATATAATGTGCTCATAGAATTGACTTAGATGGGGTCGGGTTGAATTATCTTTTTAAAGTAAATATTTCAATCGGCAAAATTCCATCGTATGTATGATGCACAACGTTAATTATGTTATTTTAGGTTGTAAAGTGCGATGTTTGTTGAATGGTGATACGATGGTTGGAGCTTTGTAGCTCAATGTCTGGATCAATCCACTGAGCTGTTAAGCTTAACATGGAGATGATGTTTGTATATCACACGATCGGATCTGCTGAATTTAGGAAATATCGGCCGATCGCATATTTTGATAAAAAATCGGCCGATTTCGATACATAGCCGATCGATCCTCCCATCTCTACCAGGAACCACAGACTCTGGTATCATGAGGACTTCTGGTACCAAGATGGAACCAAGTCTGTGGAACAGCGATCGTATCCTGCACAGAGAAGTTTAAGACAACCCCGACCCTAAGAGCACCGGAGAACATTCCGGTACACCGGAGCTCTCAACCACGAAGCTCTCAGCCAAGAAGCAAGAGGGAGCAAGAGGGAACAAGATGGACCGGTCCAGGTCTGGAGGGACCAACATGGGGCAGAACGCAGCAGTGCCAGGCGGATGGTAAAGGGAACGGCATTTTCACGTCGATAAAAGCTGAAGTCCTGAAGGTGAAAAAGCTGGTTTAAGTTCTGAATCTTCTGCTCCTCACCAAAATGATCTTACATGGAGAATTGTCTGAGAATGTGCTATATAGCTGAGGAGGGAATATCATTTGGGGGATTGTGGGGAAATTAGAGGGGGGAAACTTTGTTTGATCTCTTGTTGCAGATCCTCTTCATGGTCTGCCAGGATCTTCTGAAGAATCCCAGGATCTGGTCCTTCTTCTTCTTCTTCTTTTTCTTCATCTTTTCTGCGGTGCCTTTGGATGAGAGAAGAAGAATGAAACACGGTTTGGTGATGATGGTTTGATGAAGAACTGGATGTAGAGCCGTTACTCACAGATTGCTTCTTTAGCTGGAGCTTCAGCGGGCAGCTTCTTTACCGGCTGAACCAGGATCTTCCTGCAGCTTGGATCGATTTCTGGTATCGGGTCAGTCATGGTGGATTTCTCACTCTTCTCCTTTTGACCAAAAGTATCCTTGATCTCGTCCAGGACAGAGTTGGTCTGCTGACAGGAGGCCACATTAAGCTCCTTTGACATGATGCTGATGGTGGACTCAGGGCCCCTGACCTTCTGGTCCTTATTTTGAGGGACGTTGGTCACCTCGATCTTATCCAGGACGGAGTCGGTCAGCTGACAGGAGGCCACATTAAGCTCTTCTGACATGATGCTGATGGTGGACTCAGCGCCCCCAACCTTCTCGTCCTTATTTTGGGGGACGTTGGTCACCTCATCCTCATCCAGGACAGAGTCGGTCAGCGGGGAGGAGGCCACATTAAGCTCCTCTGACATGACGCTGATGCTGGACTTAGTGACCCCAACCTTCTCTTCCACACTATTGGGCAGGTGGACGTAGGTGCTCCCCAGTGAGTCCTGGACCTGCTTGGTAACGATCTCCATGTTTGATCTCTTGTTGAAGATCCTCTTCGTGGTCTGCCAGGATCTTCTGAAGAATCCCAGGATCTGGTCCTTCTTCTTCTTCTTCTTCATCTTTTCTGCAGTGCCTTTGGATGAGAGAAGAAGAATGAAACACGGTTTGGTGATGATGGTTTGATGAAGAACTGGATGTGGAGCCGTTACTCACAGATTGCTTCTTTAGCTGGAGCTTCAGCGGGCAGCTTCTTTACCGGCTGAACCAGGATCTTCCTGCAGGTTGGATCGATTTCTGGTATCGGGTCAGTCATGGTGGATTTCTCACTCTTCTCCTTTTGACCAAAAGTGTCCTTGATCTCGTCCAGGACAGAGTTGGTCCGCTGACAGGAGGCCACATTAAGCTCCTTTGACATGATGCTGATGGTGGACTCAGCACCCCCGACCTTCTCGTCCTTATTTTGGGGGACGTTGGTCACCTTGATCTTATCCAGGACGGAGTCGGTCAGCTGACAGGAGGCCACATTAAGCTCCTTTGACATGATGCTGATGGTGGACTCAGCGTCCCCAACCTTCTCGTCCTTAATTTGGGGGACGTTGGTCACCTCGTCCTCATCCAGGACGGAGTCGGTCAGCAGGGAGGAGGCCACATTAAGCTCCTCTGACATGACGCTGATGGTGGACTTAGTGACCCCAACCTTCTCGTCCACACTATCGGACAGACGGACGTTGGCGCTCCCCGGCGAGTCCTGGACCTGCTTCATGAATTCTCTGTTAATGTAGATGGTGATGATCTCCATGTCGTCGTCCTCAGGCGTCGGTGTGGATTCTCTCTGGATCTCCATCTGATTCACCCAGGAGAAGAAATTTAATTCAGTTCTTTTATTAAAAATTCATTTCAAATCATTTCTGTTATTAATGCTGCAAAATTCTTTTGAACTGATTAAATATCGAGTCTGAAATGAATTCACAACACTGGTGATGTTGTGGATCAGTTTTTATTATTTATTCTTTTTTATTTCATATACAAATACTAAAACGTCCTGAAACGTCTCATTTATTACATTCAGATAAGAGCTGAAACTGTCAAATGTTCATTAGATCAGATGAAATGAGATATTAGATTATTTTAGATCAGATATTTTAAGATTACATGAGATCAGATTAAATAAAATGAGATGAAATGAGATATTCTGACCTTCTTCTTTCCTCAGACTCTGGACAAATTAATATTCTCGTCCTCCTTGATCTTACTGCAGCTTTTGACACCATTAATCACTCCATTCTTCTGTCCCGCCTTGAATCCTCTGTCAACATCACTGGTACTGCCCTTTTGTGGTTAAGGTCATATCTCATAAACAGACAACAGTTTGTTAATATCAACAATTGTAGTTCTGCCATTGCTCCACTGTCCCAAGGCGTTCCCCAAGGCTCAGTGTTAGGTCCCCTTTTGTTTATTCTTTATATGCTCCCCCTTGGTGACATCATACGTCGGCATGGTTTACATTTCCACTGCTATGCTGATGATATTCAGCTTTACATCTCCTCCAAATCCATTAATACTGAACTTCACTCCACTCTGACAAATTGCATCACTGAAATGAAATTGTGGATGAAAGCTAATTTCCTCAAATTAAACTGTGAAAAATCAGATATGATCATCGTAGGTCCTACAACCCTGGCAAAAACCACAAAAAATTTTCAAATTACCATTGATAATGACACTTTGTCTCCGTCTTCTAACATCCGAAATCTTGGTGTAATTTTTGATAGCAACCTCTCTTTTGACCGCCATGTAAATCACATCACCAAAACTGCTTTCTTTCATCTAAAAAACATAGCACGTCTACGTCCATCACTCTCCTTTTCTGCCGCCGAAACCTTGATTCATGCTTTTATTACATCCAGAATTGATTATTGCAATAGCATCCTTTATGGTACATCTAACAAAATCCTAAAAAAACTTCAGTATATCCAGAATTCAGCTGCTCGCCTCCTTACTCATACTCGCTCCCGTGATCATATTACACCTGTTCTACAAAAACTTCATTGGCTTCCCGTTGCTCAACGCATTCAATTCAAAATTCTTCTATTCACTCACAAAGCTCTCCATAATCAGGCCCCATCCTACCTCACCGACCTGCTCCATCAGCACATTCCCTCCCGTAGCCTTCGCTCTTCTGAGGCTAACCTACTGTCCATACCCTCTAGGACCAAGCACCGGACCTGGGGTGACAGGGCCTTTTCCATAGCTGCTCCATCTTTATGGAATGC
Organism: Trichomycterus rosablanca; assembly: GCF_030014385.1. Classification (NCBI taxonomy): domain Eukaryota; kingdom Metazoa; phylum Chordata; class Actinopteri; order Siluriformes; family Trichomycteridae; genus Trichomycterus; species Trichomycterus rosablanca. The sequence goes on along the minus strand of NC_085996.1, from coordinate 3,927,628 downwards.
TCTCCCCAAACACCTACGAGATTGTCCTGACCTGTCCAAATTCAAGTCACTTCTCAAAACTCATCTATTCAGAGTGGCATTTAACTTGTAACAACACAAAATAAATGCTTTTATTTTTGCTATTCTTTTTAATAGTTTTTATACTTAGATCACGACAGAAATGTGAAGTCCTAGATCCTAAAACTTGTAAAGTTTTCAGTTTCCTGATTGCATGTAAATCTGTCCTGTTTCTGTCTAATTTTAAGAAATTGTTCTATATTTGTTGTTCTCTCTCATAATTTAGCTAATTTTTAATGAACTGTCTTATGCTGCTCTCTTTGTTTTTATCTTAATTATTCTTGATGTTGATGTACTATTTTGATTTTGTACTATGATTTGTATGGTGTATGTACGTATTTGTTTTGATTATTTGTCTTATGTAAAGCGTCTTTGAGTATCTTGAAAAGCGCTATATAAATAAAATGTATTATTATTATTATTATTATATTAGATTATTTTAGATGAAATATGATGAGATTATATGAGATCAGATGAAATGAGATATTAGATTAGACATTAAATAAAATCAGATGGTTGTTTGTTCTCACCTCTCTCTCTCTCTCTCTCTCTCTCTCTCTCTCTCTCTGTTGCTTGTTGCTTCTCTGGGTGCAGAAGTAAAATGATGAACTCTCTCCCTCCTCCTGAAGGACCTGCAGCACCGCGATCAGGAATCATGTGACGTCACAGTAGGTGAAGCAGCCGCTCAGCGCAGGTGTGTCGCGTCACCGCACCGCTGCCAAGTCACGTGATGAGTTTAAAATAACGGTTTAAAAGTATTATGTATTATTGTAATAATTGGTTTTAAAGCGGCTTAAATCATCATGAAGTTTTAAACTAAGATCAGTAACTGGTTCCAGTGATCATTCAGCTCTGTACATCTCACACCTCAACACTGAGTGTAGGTTTAAACTCCTGCATGTCACGTTTTATAAAGCTTCTGTGGAATTTAGTTAAAGTTGCAAATGCTGCGAATTCTGAGAATGTACAGAGTAAAATGCACTGTTTATGTTTTATCTAAAACTATTTTATATTATAATTCAATAAACAAAATAAAACTAAAGGATATTTGAGCAAATCTTAGATCAGAACCGTCCTGCAGAAATCTCACACAGAGACGTGATTCCTCCCACTCTTATAAATGCAACTGACTTTATTTTAACAAAAAAGTGACATATTGCAGCTTTTAAACGAACAAATAAATAAATAAACAGCGTAAACATCAGTGAGTCTGTTCAGGAGGTTTAAAGCTGCAGTGTGGAACTCTTCAGGATTTGGAGAGTTGGAGACCCCCTGTGGAAGAAAAGCGCAACTGCAAGTGATTGATGGAGGAAAAAATGCTGCATCTAGATTTCTTTTATTTTTCATTTATTTATTCACTGTCTGTTTCACCAGTGCTTAATCCTGGTCAGGGTCGCAGTGGGTCCAATTCATTGGGTGAAATGTAGGAAACTTTTACCTGTTGTTTACTGCTGAAAAGAAAACAGCTCTGTTGTGATCAGATTGTTTAAGTATAATTAATTTAATTTTTAATATAAAATCTTTTAACACTTTAATGTTCCAGGTTTATAAGAGTTCTTTCCTGTGTTAAACCCTCACCGATGCTGCAGTCAGTTCCTCACAACAACCGCTTTTATTCACCTCCATTAAATCCCTCCGTCTGAACGAAGTGGGGTGACGGTAAAATATAAACATGGATCTAATAGCACTAGCACTATTGCTGATTGTAATGTTTAACCTGTAGCGTCAGCTGTTCCGTCATCCGGTAACCATCGGTGACCTGGGTATAAAATGTATTAAATAATGAACGAGTTCCACACTGCAGCTTTAACCTCGAACATCTTCACATCGTCTCACGTCACGTCCAGTTTTATGTTTAATTTTCTTTCAGCTTTTCACAATGATAAAACGCTGATGACAAAAATCTAGTAAAAATGGTGACGTTTGGTTTACAAACTTCGGTTTTTTTTAGTAAGGCAGGAGCCACGTTACTCATTTTACAGGTTGGAATATAAAAACAGGTACTTTCATTGCATCCATAATACAGGTTAATATATATACAGTGTATCACAAAAGTGAGTACACCCCTCACATTTCTGCAAATATTTCATTATATCTTTTCATGGGACAACACTATAGACATGAAACTTGGATATAACTTAGAGTAGTCAGTGTACAGCTTGTATAGCAGTGTAGATTTACTGTCTTCTGAAAATAACTCAACACACAGCCATTAATGTCTAAATAGCTGGCAACATAAGTGAGTACACCCCACAGTGAACATGTCCAAATTGTGCCCAAATGTGTCGTTGTCCCTCCCTGGTGTCATGTGTCAAGGTCCCAGGTGTAAATGGGGAGCAGGGCTGTTAAATTTGGTGTTTTGGGTACAATTCTCTCATACTGGCCACTGGATATTCAACATGGCACCTCATGGCAAAGAACTCTCTGAGGATGTGAGAAATAGAATTGTTGCTCTCCACAAAGATGGCCTGGGCTATAAGAAGATTGCTAACACCCTGAAACTGAGCTACAGCATGGTGGCCAAGGTCATACAGCGGTTTTCCAGGACAGGTTCCACTCGGAACAGGCTTCGCCAGGGTCGACCAAAGAAGTTGAGTCCACGTGTTTGGCGTCATATCCAGAGGTTGGCTTTAAAAAATAGACACATGAGTGCTGCCAGCATTGCTGCAGAGGTTGAAGACGTGGGAGGTCAGCCTGTCAGTGCTCAGACCATACGCCGCACACTGCATCAACTCGGTCTGCATGGTCGTCATCCCAGAAGGAAGCTGACGCACAAGAAAGCCCGCAAACAGTTTGCTGAAAACAAGCAGTCCAAGAACATGGATTACTGGAATGCCCTGTGGTCTGACGAGACCAAGATAAACTTGTTTGGCTCAGATGGTGTCCAGCATGTGTGGCGGCGCCCTGGTGAGAAGTACCAAGACAACTGTATCTTGCCTACAGTCAAGCATGGTGGTGGTAGCATCATGGTCTTGGGCTGCATGAGTGTTGCTGGCACTGGGGAGCTGCAGTTCATTGAGGGAAACATGAATTCCAACATGTACTGTGACATTCTGAAACAGAGCATGATCCCCTCCCTTCGAAAACTGGGCCTCATGGCAGTTTTCCAACAGGATAACGACCCCAAACACAACCTCCAAGATGACAACTGCCTTGCTGAGGAAGCTGAAGGTAAAGGTGATGGACTAAACCCAATTGAGCACCTGTGGCGCATCCTCAAGTGGAAGGTGTCATATACGGTAGTAAAAAATGTGTTTGCGCTTGTACGATGTTATTTACGGCAGTAGAGAGCCGAGGGCTGGGAGGGGAGATAAACACAAGGAGAGGGTTACCGAGACGGTGTGTGTGTATGCTGTTGCATGGCTGAAGCTCATTAATAAAAGTTAACCTGAGCAAAGTAAAGCCTCCGATCCTTTCCTTTACATGGTGTCAGAAGTGAAAAAGTAATGGCGAAATTCAACCCTCCGACAAACTTTTCTTTCGACAAGCCGAGTGAGTGGCCGGATTGGAAGCAGCGTTTCGTGAGATTCAGAACCGCTACTAAGCTGGACAAGGAGGATGGCGCTGTGCAAGTGAGTAGCCTGATATACGCTATGGGAAGCGAGTCTGAAAATGTCTACCGTTCGTTCGCATTTGACGAAGAGGGACACAGAAATGACTTTGACAGAGTGCTTGCAAAATTCGATGAGTACTTTGTGCCCAGGAGGAATGTAATACACGAACGCGCGTGTTTCCATCAGCGAGTGCAAAGACCCGGTGAGAAAGCCGAAACTTTTATAAGAGCTCTGTATGAACTGTCTGAACATTGCGACTTTGGCGCTAGTAGAGACGAGAATATTCGCGACCGAATTGTGGTGGGAATACTCGATAAAGATGTCTCACGGAGACTGCAGCTAATGAAGGACCTGACACTAGCACTGACCATCGAGACAGTCAGGCAGTCGGAGGAGGTTACTTCACAAGTCAGCATGCAGGGAGAAGCAACAGGAGTAATACATGAGGTCACGCACAAGAGCAGCAAATACACCAAGCACCAAGGTAAGCCAAAAAGTTGATATGATGGACAGTGTGGGAAATGTGGCAAAAGAAGGCACAGTAAAGATGAAAACTGCCCAGCGAGAAAATCCAAATGCAATGCATGCAGTAAAATTGGACATTGGGGTAGAGTGTGTCGAAACAGGAAAGCTGTGAGAGAGGTGACTGAACTAGAAGCGCAGTCATATTTTCTAGGGGCCGTGAGTAAGGCAGAGGGTTCATCAGAACAATGGGCTGTCAAGCTGCTGGTGGGCTCCACACCGGTAGAATTTAAAATCGACACTGGCGCTGATGTGAGCATCATTAGCGAGGAGGCCTACCACTCACTCATCCCCAGAAGACCACTAGAGCCTGCAAATATTCCATTGGATAGTCCAGGTGGTGAGCTGCAGTGCATAGGGCGAGTTCAGAGCACTGTGACCTATAAAGGAGAAACACACCCAATCACAGCATATGTCATCCGCGGGCACACTGTAAGCAACCTGCTTAGCAGACCACTGTCAGTGAAAATGAATCTGGTAAAAAGAGTAAATCAATTAGTGTGCAACAGAGGACATTCACAAGCATTCGGTGAGCATGGGACATTAAAGACTGAACCTGTAAAAATACAGCTGAAAGACAATGCTCAGCCATATGCAGTACATGCAGCACGGCGTGTACCTTTCCCCATGTTGCAAAAGGTCAAAGAGGAGCTCCAGAGGATGGAGAGAAATGGCATTATTGCGAGAGTGACGCAGCCCACTGACTGGTGTGCACCTATAGTGCCAGTCTTAAAGAAGAGCACAGGTAAAGTCCGTATTTGTGTTGATCTCAAGAAACTGAACGAGGCTGTAAAAAGAGAACAGTATATACTGCCTACTACAGAAGAGATCACAGCAAAACTAAGTGGAGCCACTGTATTCTCCTCACTTGATGCTGCCAGTGGTTTCTTCCAGATACCGCTGCACCCAGACAGCTGTAAACTAACCACTTTCATAACACCATTCGGAAGATTCAATTTCAAGCGTCTTCCATTCGGGATTACCAGCGCTCCAGAAATCTTCCAAAGAAAGATGAAAGAGACACTACAGGGGCTGTAGGGCGTTGAAGTCTTTATGGATGACATTCTAGTTTATGGAACTACAACAGAAGAGCGCGATCGTTGCCTGGAGATGGTGATGCAGCGCATTGAGACAGCTGGCATGAAACTCAACCGTGAGAAGTGCTCTATCAGGCAGAACCAGCTACGGTTCCTCGGACATCTAATTGACCAGTCCGGTATCCGCCCAGACCCCGACAAGGTGGAAGCCATTCGGCAGCTACCGCCACCTGCAGACGTGCAGGAGTTGAAAAGAATACTGGGAATGGTGAATTATCTAGGAAGATACATTCCCAACCTCTCAACTGTAGGACAACCACTATATGAGCTTCTAAAAAGAAACAAGAACACATGGACATGGGATCATGCACAACAAACAGCTTTTGAAAACATAAAAGAACTGCTGACGACTGCACCAGTACTTGCCTACTATGACGTAAACAAGCCCACTGCTATGCCAGCAGATGCAAGTAGTTATGGACTGGGAGGAGTTCTCCTTCAGCTCCATGGAGAGCAGTGGAAACCTGTGGCATTTTGCTCCAGACGCCTAACTGAAGCAGAAACGCGCTACGCTCAAATAGAGAAGGAGAGTTTGGCTGGCGTGTGGGCATGTGAGAGGTTCGACAGATACCTCAATGGACTGGAGAAGTTTAAACTTGTGACAGACCACAAGCCATTAGTACCCCTTATCAACAACCGCAGCCTGGACAATGTACCTTTACGTTGTCAGCGTCTTCTCATGAGGCTTATGAGATTTAACCCCATTGCAGAATATGCTCCAGGAAAAATCTGGTCATCGCTGACACCTTGTCACGCAGTCCGCTGGCTGCCATGGGGGTAGAATCCAAAACGCACAGTGAGGTAGCATGTTACGTGGCTAGTGTAATAGGGGGAATCCCTGCTTCTCCAAGCAAAATGGAGGAAATTAGAGCAGCTACATCCTTTGATGCTGAATTGCTGTCTGTCATGAAACTCATAAGAACTGGATGGCCTGAGCACTTAAGCAGCGTACCTGAGAGTGCAAGAGAGTACATCCAAGTGAAATCTGAACTGTCAGTTTACGATGGCCTTGTCCTCAGAGGGAGTAGAATTGTTGTGCCACGGCTGATGAGGAGCGAAATTCTCCAGAAAATCCATGAAGGGCACCAGGGACTAGTGAAATGTCGAGAGAGAGCAAATTCATCTGTGTGGTGGCCCAAGATTAGCAAGGAAATAAGCGAGCTTGTGACATCATGCCAGGTGTGCCGTGAACTGAAAAGAACACAACAAAAGGAACCTCTCATCTCTACAGCACTTCCTGAACGACCCTGGAAGAGAATTGCAATGGACTTGTGTGAGTACAAACACCATCAGTACCTGGTAATTTCAGACTATTACTCCAGATTTATTGAAATTTTACACTTGCCAACAACAACAAGTTTACAAGTGATAAATAAACTGAAAACAGTTTTTGCTAGATTTGGTATCCCAGATGAGGTAGTGAGCGATAATGGACCACAGTTCTCATGTGCTGAATTTCAGGACTTTGCTAGACAGCTTGACTTTAAGCACTGTACTTCGAGTCCCCACCATCCACAAGGTAATGGACATGCTGAGAGAGCTGTGCAAACGGCAAATAAAATTCTCAAACAAAATGATCCTGTGATGGCTCTGATGAGCTACAGGTCCACTCCATGTTCCTCCACTGGTTTCAGCCCAGCTGAGTTGCTGATGGGGAGGAAAATCAGAACTACACTACCTACCTTGGAGAAGAATCTACTATTAAAATGGCCAAATAGAACTGCAGTGAAGGTAAAGGACAGTAAGGAGAAGGCTAAACAGGCTTACTACTTCAACCGCCGTCATGGAGCCAAGCCCTTACCTGCACTGCAACCAGGAGGTGCTGTGTTCTGTAGGTTGGATCATGAAAGGTCGTGGTCTTTACCAGCAGTGGTCTCGAGTGAGAGCACAACCCCAAGATCTTTTGTTGTCAGGACGCAGCAGGGAGCGGAGCTGCGGCGGAATCGCCGTCATCTTCAGTTAGGGCCAGTTTCTAAACCTGCCCAAGTAACAGCTGACCAAAACAAAGAGACAGGTATTCTTTCTGATGTAGTCACTACGTCTGTGACTGTTCCTACTAGTCAGAGTCTGGACAAACCCGCAAACGCTTTGTCTACTCCGACTGTGACTAGGTCTGGTAGAGTGTGTAGGCCAGTAAACAGGCTTGACCTGTAAAACTAACATGGATCTTATTTTTTTTTGAGGGGGTGGCAGTGAATATATATAGAAAAAAAATATCTGTATATGAAAATGGTGAAAAGTTAACTGTAAAGTTAGAAATGGGAATAAGTTGTATTGTTGTCAGTAATGTTGATTTGTGACGTAATTGTGTTGGTGATAATGCAGTACTATGTTAAAGTACGTGAGATACTTAAATATGTTGTTACTAAACATTAAAAAAATAAATAAATAAATAAAAGGGGGAAGATGTCATATACGGTAGTAAAAAATGTGTTTGCGCTTGTACGATGTTATTTACGGCAGTAGAGAGCCGAGGGCTGGGAGGGGAGATAAACACAAGGAGAGGGTTACCGAGACGGTGTGTGTGTATGCTGTTGCATGGCTGAAGCTCATTAATAAAAGTTAACCTGAGCAAAGTAAAGCCTCCGATCCTTTCCTTTACAGAAGGTGGAGGAGTTCAAGGTGGGCTGGGAGGGGAGATAAACACAAGGAGAGGGTTACCGAGACGGTGTGTGTGTATGCTGTTGCATGGCTGAAGCTCATTAATAAAAGTTAACCTGAGCAAAGTAAAGCCTCCGATCCTTTCCTTTACAGAAGGTGGAGGAGTTCAAGGTGTCTAACATCCACCAGCTCCGTGATGTCATCATGGAGGAGTGGAATAGGATTCCAGTAGCAACCAGTGCAGCTCTGGTGAATTCCATGCCCAGGAGGGTTAAGGCAGTGCTGGATAATAATGGTGGTCACACAAAATATTGACACTTTGGGCACAATTTGGACATGTTCACTGTGGGGTGTACTCACTTATGTTGCCAGCCATTTAGACATTAATAGCTGTGTGTTGAGTTATTTTCAGAAGACAGTAAATCTACACTGCTATACAAGTTGTACACTGACTACTCTAAGTTATATCCAAGTTTTGTTTCTATAGTGTTGTCCCATGAAAAGATATAATAAAATATTTGCAGAAATGTGAGGGGTGTACTCACTGTTGTGATACACTGTAGATTAAAATATACACATAAATATGTGATATAAGTGGAAAAAATCGTGTGGACGTATATACTCTTATACTGACTAAATGAGATTGATCTAAATAGATTTAAAAAAAAACATAAAATAAATATAATTTGTTGTTTTTTTCTTTTTTGAGTGCATGAATTATATTATTATTATTATTTTTAACTCCAGTCCTGAAGGATCTGCACAGCTTCATGCTTTACAGACCTGAACATCAGGACGTCTGATCCAGCGTGATGATGCGTCCTGGTGTTCAGGCCGAGCTGGGGTTGGACTGGAGTTAAAAAAACAGACTCAGGCTTCGTACACGAGGACATTTTGTTATTTGCACCCCTGTCTGTTCAATCACTCATCGTTTATTTTATTTTCAGTAACTGTTCCATCCTGGTCAGGGTCATGACGGGTCCGGAACTACCTGGAATCACTGGATGGACAGCAGGTATAAACCCGGGACCCTTTAACCCCTTAATGCTAACAAGCTGATGCTCAGGCGTCCACAAATTTTAATTTTTTTATTTATTTCTGCTTTTTGTCCATTTTTCTCCTGATTTAGCATAGTCTTCCACTGCTGGGGATCCCGAATGCGTTCGAGGAGGGTATATTTGCCTGCTTCATGCTCCTTCCAGTGGCCAATTGGTGTCTGCTGTAGGCAATGCCAATTGTGCCCACTAGATGGCGCCCAGCTGACCAGTAGCAGAGCTGAGTTCAGAATCTCACCTGGGCGCCCTGTCCACATACTTCTGACCACGATGCTTGAACTGGTTTGTACCGGATGACAAAATGTCCTCGTGTACTCGCCCCTCGGCCCATAATTCAGTTCACGTCATGACCCGACGCGCGACGACGTAGCGCTCCGGCGTCGCGGCGGTTCCATCGCAGTCTGAGACAGAGAAATTAGCTCCGTTTCCTCCGCTACAGATTCTCTATTAACTCACTTTAGATTATTTATAGATTCATTCTAGATTCATTCTAGATTCTCTGTAGATTCTCTATAGATTCACTATAGACTCACTGTTGATTCATTACAGACTCACTGTTGATTCATTATTGATTCGTTATTGATTCATTATAGATTTACTATTGATTCACTGTTGATTCACTATATATTCATTACAGATTTATTGTTTATTCATTATTGATTCTCTATAGATTCACTGTTGATTCATTACAGATTTATTATAGATTCACTGTTGATTCATTATAGATTCTCTATAGATTCACTGTTGATTCATTATAGATTCATTATAGATTCACTGTTGATTCATTATAGATTCTCTATAGATTCACTGTTGATTCGTTATAGATTCATTATAGATTCATTATAGATTCACTGTTGATTCATTATAGATTCTCTATAGATTCACTGTTGATTCGTTATAGATTCATTATAGATTCATTATAGATTCACTGTTGATTCATTATTGTTTCATTATAGATTCATTATAGATTCACTAAAGATTCATTATTGATTCGTTATTGATTCACTAAAGATTCACTGTTGATGCATTATAGATTCATTATAGATTCACTATTGATTCACTGTTAATTCACTATAGAATCATTACAGATTTATTGTTGATTCATTATTGATTCTCTATAGATTCACTGTTGATTCATTATAGATTCATTATAGATTCACTGTTGATTCACTATAGACTCACTGTTGATGCATTACAGACTCACTGTTGATTCATTATAGATTCACTGTTGAATCCTTATAGATTCATTATAGATCCACTGTAGATTCACTAAAGATTCACTGTTGATTCATTAAAGATTCATTATAGATTCACTGTTAATTCATTATTGATTTATTATAGATTCACTGTAGATTCACTAAAGATTCACTGTTGATTCAGAATCAGAATCAGAATATCTCATTATACCAGGTATAACGAAATTAAGGTGCCACACTCTCAAGTGTTTACAAACAATAACCAAAGAGAAAAACTAGAATTTACAAAATATCAAAAATGTAAAAATTTACAGACTTTACAATGACAATAGACAATAGACAATAGAATAATAGATTTCTGTTTGGTAGCAGGCTGGTGAAAAATTGCACATAACCATTTGTAAAAAATTCTAAAAATTGCACATTACCCTTGTAAACATAGTGAAATTGCCCGGAAATTTACCCCTGTAAACACTGTCCGAAAATTGCACAGTCCCGTGTGTTCCAAAAACAACCCTACAAAGAAATATTCAAGGTTCGTACCGCGGTGGGGTAGAAGCTATTTCTGAGCCGGTTTGTCCTTGTCTTAAAAGTCCTATACCGTCTGCCTGACGGTAACAACTGAAACAGATGGTGGCCGGGGTGAGATTTGTCCATTACAATTTTGTTAGCTCACAATCCTCTGTAGTTCTTTTTTGTGTGCTGCAGCGCTACTGGAGAACCACGTGAGTGAGGATGCTCTCTATGGTAGAACGGTAGAAGGACACCAGCAGTCTCTGATCGATGTTATTTCTCCTGAGTGTCCTCAGAAAGTAGAGTCTCTGCTGTGCCTTCTTCATCAGTTCTGTGATGTTCACACCCCAGGTTAGGTCCTCCTCGATATTAATGCCCAGGAAGCGAAAGTATGTGACCCTTTCCACACAGACCCCATTTATGGTTATGGGTTGAATGACACTTCTCACCTTCCTAAAATCAATAACCAGCTCTTTTGCCTTTGCCATGTTCAGAAGCAGATTGTTGTCCTTACACCACAACGACAACCGCTCCACTTCGTCCTGGTTGGCAGTCTCATTGTCTCCAGAGATAAGCCCTACAATGGTGGTGTCGCCGGCAAATTTAATGATGGTATTGCTGGTGTGAGCAGTGGTGCAGTCGTAAGTATACAGGGTGTAGAGCAGGGGACTCGGCACACAGCCCTGTGGAGAGCCTGAGCTGAGGCTGATGGATGTAGAGGTGTGAGGTCCCACTCTAACACAAGGTGTGATAAGGCAAACCCAGGGACAAACACCATATTAAAGTCCATAGTTTTGGAATGGGATGTCTAACAAGTTTGTCAAACAGAAAGTTATGAACTAAAATCTAACTTTACATGTGTAATGCATATATTGCAGACAGCTCCACCCCGTGTGCAGAATTAGATTCAATTATTTCAGTTTTCTTGATGTATTTTATATTGATGGTGGACGCTGGCGCATTTGGCTGCCGCTACCGTTACCGTATTTTATCGTATTTTACTGAATTTTTATCGTTTTTCGTTTTCATCTTTTTACACACCTTGTGGCTCTATTTCTTTTATGTTACTTTTGATATTTTTATTTGTTCTTTTGATACTTTTTGTTCTTTCTACTGCACATCGCGTCTGCGGCCGGTGGTGAACGGTGGATGAGTTTTCCTGGGATCGGCACAATGTTGAACTATTCCGTTGACCAGCTGAGGAAGTTCAACAATTGCACTACTCCATCGTGTATTTCAGTCATCAAACAGCTTGGACTCCTTCGCCGGCCTCGTTATATTCACAGGGGCTCCCGGAGAAAGCTTGTTTATTTTCGAAACGGTAACGCTATTCCATCCTTCTGGTCAGCCGTGCGCACTGCTGCTCCGCAAACACATCTTCAGAGCACTGCTGCCTTGCACACTAGTAGCGGTGTAGTCTCCATGACAATGCTGTCCACGGAGTGGGATGGGAAACACGGAGTAGACTTTGCAAATCTCCGTTCTCTTCCTCGTTCCTCACAGCCAACTACACAACAATATTACTTGAAAATGGCATTGCTTAATGTTCATTCACTAAACACAAAAAGTACTGTACTCAGTGAATTTATATCTGACAGTGAACTAGACTTTTTCTGTCTCACTGAAACTTGGCATAAACCCTTGGATTATTTTACGTTAAATCAGACCACGCCAATGGGATACTCGTATATTGATGAACCTCGTATGGAAGGGCGAGGTGGTGGTGTTGCTGCAGTCTATAGGGATGATATTAAAATAACCACTTTGTCTTTTCCTGCTGCTCTTTCTTTTGAACACCTGGCTTTCAAGTTTTCAGGGCCTACTCCTCTGGTCACTGCTGTGGTTTATCGTCCGCCAAAGCCAAACGCTTCCTTTCTCTCTGACTTTTCAGATTTTTTAACCCAGCTTAGTGCCCTCTCATCCTCTGTACTGCTTATGGGTGATTTTAACATCCATATTGATGACAACAACTGTAAATTTGCCAGGGAATTTTTGGAAGTTACAGTGTTTTAATTTCACACAACATATACATTTTCTAACTCATAAAGAAGGTCATACTCTTGACCTTGTATGCTCTACTGGTGTCCTAGTTCATCAGCCGTCCAGCCATGACCTTACTGTCTCTGATCATTTGACAATCATCATGGACATTGAGGTCACTAAACCCATCACTAGAGCTAAACATAAAATATCCTTCAGGAATCTTCAATATATCTCTCCCTCTGCTTTCTCAGATTCTCTTGTTAAAAAGATGTCTGTCTGTCCTGTACTGTCTAGTAATTCATCTGACCTTGTCGATTACTATAATGACATACTCGCCTCATGTCTTGATGAGCTGGCTCCTTTGAGAACCAAATTTGTTTCATTTAGTCATTCTGCACCATGGTACATAATTGAGCTTCACCAAATGAAATCCCATAAACGCCAGCTTGAAAGACTTTATAAGAAAACCGGTCTAACAGTACATTATCAGATTTATTCTGATTATCTTCAACATTACAAAGACGCTCTTACGGCAGCCCGATCCACTTACTATTCCGAACTCATACATGCTGGATCAACAAATCCTAAGACTCTCTTTTCCACAATAAATAAACTTCTCAAACCAGTTGACAATACTACCAATTCCTTTACAGTTGACAAGTGTAACTCTTACCTCTAATTTTTTCAAACAAAAGTTGAGAATATCCACAATTTTCTGACAGTTTCCCCTGTCATCTCTGTTTCTCCGCCTGTCTCACCTCAATTTATTACCCAGCCTCTGTCTCAGTTCTCACCTGTGTCTCATTTGGACCTATCTGAGATCTTGACAGGGATGCGAAGCTCCACTTGTGTTTTGGATCCTGCTCCATCAAAACTTGTTAAGGGTTGTTTTCCAGATATCTCCTCACTTATCACAGAGATAATCAATTCCTCTCTTAGTTCTGGCTCAGTCCCTCAATCACTCAAATTGGCTGCTGTTACTCCCATACTTAAAAAACCTGGACTTGACTCTAACATTATGAGTAACTTTCGGCCCATTTCCAATCTTCCATTTCTGTCGAAAATACTGGAACGTGTTGTTGCCTCACAGCTCAAAGATCACCTAAATTCCAATAATCTATTTGAATCATTTCAGTCTGGTTTCCGCCCCCAGCACAGCACTGAGTCAGCCCTCCTCAAAGTCACAAATGACCTTCTTCTTTCCACAGACTCTGGACAAATTAATATTCTCGTCCTCCTTGATCTTACTGCAGCTTTTGACACCATTAATCACTCCATTCTTCTGTCCCGCCTTGAATCCTCTGTCAACATCACTGGTACTGCCCTTTTGTGGTTAAGGTCATATCTCGTAAACAGACAACAGTTTGTTAATATCAACAATTGTAGTTCTGCCATTGCTCCACTGTCCCAAGGCGTTCCCCAAGGCTCAGTGTTAGGTCCCCTTTTGTTTATTCTTTATATGCTCCCTCTTGGTGACATCATACGTCGGCATGGTTTACATTTCCACTGCTATGCTGATGATATTCAGCTTTACATCTCCTCCAAATCCATTAATACTGAGCTTCACTCCACTCTGACAAATTGCATCACTGAAATGAAATTGTGGATGAAAGCTAATTTCCTCAAATTAAACTGTGAAAAATCTGATATGATCATCGTAGGTCCTACATCCCTGGCAAAAACCACAAAAAAATTTCAAATTACCATTGATAATGACACTTTGTCTCCGTCTTCTAACATCCGAAATCTTGGTGTAATTTTTGATAGCAACCTCTCTTTTGACCTCCATGTAAATCACATCACCAAAATTGCTTTCTTTCATCTAAAAAACATAGCACGTCTACGTCCATCACTCTCCTTTTCTGCCGCCGAAACCTTGATTCATGCTTTTATTACATCCAGAATTGATTATTGCAATAGCATCCTTTATGGTACATCTAACAAAATCCTAAAAAAACTTCAGTATATCCAGAATTCAGCTGCTCGCCTCCTTACTCATACTCGCTCCCGTGATCATATTACACCTGTTCTACAAAAACTTCATTGGCTTCCCGTTGCTCAACGCATTTGTGACCCCTATATAAAGAAATTCATACATGGTCACAATAATTCTTTTTTTTATGCTTGTAATTATTAGGGTCACTCATTCTTCAAATCTAAAAGAAAAAAACCCTTGTAAGTTCATTCCAGCTATGGCCGCTAGAGGGCACTCTTGTACAGGAGAACATGTTCTAGCTAACCGGGAAGTTGCTCTCTCTGGCTCATTCCAGAAGAGACACTAAACGAAGCACAACTGCTGTTCTCCTGTGTCTTTATTTCTCCTGTTTTCACAGGATATATCTGCTACAACATCTTGTATCCTAGATGTGTAACAGATTCATGGGGGCTCGTCCGGGATCGCTTGTCCAGTCTGGTTGAGCAGATCCAGTGATTCCTGAGTGACAGTGAGGCGCGAGGTCCGTGCAAGGAGCTGGAGCTCCAAGTGGGCAGCTAGAGAGGCGAAGGTGACCAAACGAAAGGGGAATCCTAGCCAGGAGCGTGTGCCACAGTGAGCCAAGCATCCAAAAGCGTGCATCATGTCTGACACAGAAAGGAAGGGAATGGTCTGGGCCATCAAGAAAAGCCTGCACAAGTTAACCACCGATGAAGTCTTCCAGATTGCCAAAAGCATCACTCCGGTACCTGAACTAGATCAGTCTATTTTGAGCCAAGATGATGAGGAAACGTGCTTTGAATATGTGTTTGAATATCTGAATTGTACTACCTTGCTAGCACTTGAGGATAGGGGTATGGCACAGTTACTGTTTTTGCAGGATGTGATTGAGGAGTTTATTCAGAAGCGTAACCTAAGTACACCCGTTGTAGGTGGGGACACAGACATTGAGGTAGCTGCCACACCTCCAGCCATCCCACTTAAAATTGCAGGCACTGGTCCCAGCACAAACAAAGCTAATAATAATCAACCAACATTCAGTGAAGAGGGATTAGGACACATGACACACACAGTGGATAGACTCCCCTCAAATAGGCATCACAGTACATCCTCTGGTAACACTGAAAGGGCACACTCACCTCTGATTAGGGCTGACAGTATGATACCACTAAAAGATCTCCCCTTATTACAACGGAGAGAATTCAAGATTCAAGGTGGTCAGATTGGAGACCATTCTGCTGACATTAGCTACAACAACTTGTGGAAACAAATAGAAGAGGGTGTGAAAGAAAACTTCGGCAGCAGTGAAATTATCCGAGGTGTATTGCGAATTATCAAACCTGGTCATTTCAAAGATATGCTGATCAACAAGGAAGACATGTCTCTTGAAGAGTTGAAAAGCTTCTTGCAGTCCCATCTTGGCGAGAGGAACAGCACTGAACTATTCCAAGAGTTAATGTGTGCAAAGCAATTAGATGGTGAAACCCCCCAACAGTTTCTCTACAGTATGATAGGACTGAAACAAAAGGTGATGTTCGCATCCAGGCAGGCTGGCTCGGATATTAGGTATGATGCCCATACTGTCCAGAACGTATTTCTTCACACAGTCTTCCAAGGTTTCAACACTAAATGCAGTGACATAAGGAGAGAATTAAGGTCCCTTCTTTCCGATGATACAGTCACTGATGAAGTGCTCTTGAGACAAGTAATTAAACTCACAAGTGATGAAAGTGAACGACAACGCAGGTTGGGACACCAACCTCGTCAAAGGCCACCTACTGCCTATAGTGCACAGCTATCTCCTGACTGTGAAAACCAAGAAAAGACATTAGAACCCAAGAGCCAAGTCAAAACACTACAGCAATTAACAGCACATATTGAAGCACTTACCACTGTTGTTGATTCGCTGAGACAATCTAAAGTGAATGAACATGCATATTCATGTAGTGTTAATCAGCCCCACACGCTAAAAAGGAGTCGACCTTACAGATGCCCAGAGTGTGTGCGAAAGGGCCTAACGAACTGCACTCATTGCTTCCTGTGTGGTGAAGAAGAGCATAAAGTCATAGGATGCATGAGGAAACCAAAGCCTTCGGGAAACGAGGTTCGGTCACGGCAGAGGGACAACCTGTGACCGGCTTAAGGAAGCAGTCCCACTCTGATGTCGAAACACGTAATACTACGCCGACACTGATGCCAGCTACTTGTGAGGGACCACCAAATAATGAAAAAATGGCTCAGCTAATTGGTAGTAAATGTCTGCTCAAGTGTTACATAAATGGATATTCTGTAACAGTCCTCCTCGACACTGGAGCTCAAGTAGCATTCTTGATCACTCATGGAGAGCCAAGTACTTACCTGATTTGCCTATCCGATCTCTAAGTGAGCTGATGGGGACCAAAGCTCTTAATGTCCATGCAGTAAACGGAGAAATTCTCCCCTTTGATGGTTGGGTAGAAGCAAGGGTGAACCTGCCAGGGAATGATGATCCAGATTTGTCCATTCAAGTGCCTTTCTTAGTGAGCCACATGAGCCTTGAAAGACCAGTACTAGGGTTCAATGTTATTGAAGAACTTATTGAAGGGCAAGAAAGTGGACCACGTATACCGCTTACGCTGGCCAACCTTTTGAGCGGGGCAATGGAGATTAGAGAGGAGGAGGCTAGTGTCATTGTAAATTTCATCCAGTCAAGGACTACTGACTTAGAACAAGCTCCGGCAAAGGTGGGGCCCCAGGACATTGTTGTCCTTCCAGGCGAAGTTACACGCATAAAGTGCAATATCCCTGTTGACTTTAGTCCACATGAACCAGTAGTGCTGTTTAAGACAGACAACAATAGCACACCATTAGAGCAACTGATTGTGGCTGAAGGGCTCGTGGAAGTCAGTCGTACTAGTAGTCCATATGTCGAAGTGCCCATTAATAATTATACCAAGCACAATATCATGCTTCCACGGAAGACAGTAATTGGTACCATCCATGCCATTTCCAAAGTAATTGAAACTGACCAGGCTGCCCACCACACTGTAAATCAGTTTGGCGTTACACCTGAGGTGAGAGTTGAGGAAACCCATCGGGCAGAATTATGGCACCCTCCTGTCAACTTAAGCCACTTAGAAGAAAGTCAGCAGGAAGTTGTTAGAAGGATGCTTTATGAAGAATCCACAGTGTTCGCTCGTGATGAGAATGACATTGGTTGTATTCCTAGTCTCCAGATGTCAATCTCACTTAAAGATGATATCCCAGTTCAGAAGTCCTATTCTGCTATCCCAAAGCCACTCTACAAAGAAGTCAAGGAGTACATTCAAGACTTACTGGTTAAGGGATGGATTGTGAGATCTAAATCTCCTTATTCTGCTCCAGTAGTATGTGTACGCAAGAAAGATGGTACACTAAGGCTGTGTATTGACTACCGGTTGCTAAACCAGAAGACCATTTCAGATAGGCATCCCCTACCCAGGATCCAGGATCTCCTTGACACTCTTGGAGGCTATAGTTGGTTCTCAATCCTGGACCAAGGGAAGGCCTATTATCAAGGCTTCATAGCTGATGGATCACAACATCTCACAGCTTTCATTACCCCTTGGGGATTGTATGAATGGGTGCGTATCCCATTCGGTTTATCAAATGCTCCTGCAGCCTTTCAAAGAAGCATGGAGGAAATGTTGAACTCACTGCGTGATGAACATTGTATCCCATACCTTGATGATGTGCTGTGTTATTCCAAATCATTTGAGGATCATGTGGAAGGTGTAAGGAAAGTCCTAAAAGCCCTCCGGGAACAGGGAGTCAAACTCAGGCCTACCAAATGTGAGTTCTTCAAGAGCGAGGTCCGCTACGTGGGGCACCTAGTTTCAGCAGATGGTGTAAGAATCGATCCAAAGGATCTGGAGGCGGTACTTTCACTTAGGGATAAGGCCCCAGCAACTGTTGGAGAGGTACGGAAATTACTGGGGTTCTTGAGCTATTATAGAAGCTACATACAAGACTTCTCCAGAGTTGCCAAACCCATCCATGAGCTTTTGCAAGCAAAGCCACCAGCTGCAGGGGTAAATAAAATGAGTAAGACCAGAGGGAAAGGAACTCAGTTACCCTCTAAAGACCCGGTCAAGTGGGCAGAGGAGCACCAAAATGCCCTAGAGAAGTTAATTGACATTCTGACTAACCCCCCTGTCCTCGCTTACCCAAATTTTGAGTTGCCCTTTGTACTTAATACTGATGCTTCTGAGCAGGGACTTGGAGCTGTACTTTATCAGTGCCAAAATGGAAAATTGAGGGTCCAGAACACTTACACCTGCAGAAAAGAACTATCACTTTCACTCAGGAAAATTAGAATTCCTTGCACTGAAGTGGGCGGTGTGTGATAAATTCAGGGACTATCTTTACTATGCCCCTCACTTTACCATATACACTGATAACAATCCCTTGACCTACATTATGCGAACAGCTAAGCTAAATGCAGTTGGTCACAGATGGGTGGGAGAACTTTCCGAGTTCAGATTTGACATCAAATACCGGCCAGGTGCCGTCAATGTTGATGCGGATACATTGTCTCGCTGGCCATTAGACATCGACAAGTATGTGGCAGATTGTGTAGAAGAGCTGTCTCCTGAAGCCATACATGCAACATGGGAAGGCAGTCAAGTGGCCAAAAGTAAAGACATAGCCTGGATGGCCACTTTGGATACGTCAACAGAGCAGAGTGTTCAGAGTCCCTTGTTGGCTGTTAGCCATGATGAAATGGAAAAAGCACAAAGAGAAGATCCTGCTATTGGGGAAGTACTAAAATTGAAAGAGACACACCAAATACTTACAAATGAAGCCAAACAGAGAGTAAATGGTTCCAGTCGAAAGCTTCTGTATGAGTGGGGAAAACTGGTCCTTGATAAAGGGCTGCTCTATCGTAAAACCAGTCAGCACTGCCAACTTGTTCTACCCACCAAGTACAGAAGCATGGCATTAAGGTACCTCCATGATGACATGGGCCATGTGGGTGTGGAAAGAGTCCTTTCCTTAGCTCGTGAAAGATTCTTCTGGCCTTACATGAAAAAGGACATTGAGACTCACGTGACAAGAAGATGTCCATGCATCAAACAGAAGAAACCAGTGACTCATGTTAGAGCCCCAATGGGTAGGATTTCCACCAGCCTGCCCCTTGAGCTTGTCTCAGTCGACTACCTCCACTTGGAGCAAAGTAAAGGCGGGTTTGAATATATACTTGTCGTGATAGATCATTTCACAAGATTTGCTCACGCGTATGCCACCAAAAACAAGTCAGCGAAGACCGCAGCAGAAAAGCTATTCAATGATTTTATTCTCCGCTTTGGATTCCCTTTAAAATTGCATCACGACCAGGGCCGTGAGTTCGAGAACGAGCTTTTTAAGACCTTAAGGCAGCTCTCTGGGGTAGGACACTCCCGTACATCACCAGGGCGTGGGGCCCTGGCCCAAAACATTTTGCGATGCCTATCAACATTTATGATACAATATATTTTTATTTCCGAGGGCCCTCCATTTTAAGGATCCTCTGACTATTAGGGACTTTGACCCCAGGGCCTCTTGGGGGCCCTAACCATGCTTTTGGGGCCCCTAGCCATGCTTTTGGGGGCCCTAGCCATGCTTTTGGGCCCCTTATGAAAATGGATGAGGCGTTGTGGCACTGCTCTGACTTCGACTTCTGGCTATTAGGGGTCCTAGGAAAGAGGGGGGCATATTTTTAGAGGGCCCTGGTTATGAGAGCCCCTACCAGAGGGCCCTAGAGAAGAGCAGGGCATACCATTAGAGGGCCCTTGATCACGAGGGCCCCTACTATGGGGCCCATGACTTCCATAGAAGTCGTTTATCATGGCTCCTTGACTTTCTAGGGACCTACAAATTGCCAGGCAAGCTACCATATTTCATAAGAGACGTTTTGTTGCAAATATGCGATTCAGGCCCTTACTTAATGTTTCTGAATTTATATTGTTTCAAAATTATTATGTTCAATTTCTCTTAAGCGCAGAGACACAAATTAATTTAGCAATTTTGCAATTATTTAAATTTAAGACAAGCAATTTCAAGCAGTTTGAATGCATACACACACTTAACTGAGCTATTTGATGTTCTTTTCATGCCTGACAATATGTCCAACAGTGAGCTCACTTTAAAGGTTAACTCACTCGCTGCAGCATATCCTTCAGATCTGAACATGAGCCTGGCAGATGAATTGATACAATACAAATCATTCATAAGGGGCCCAGACTATCCTTAATCCGTCCTTGCTTACAGTCAGAGAGTTCCGGTGTATGCCATCGTTAACGCCATCAGGGAACTCCTCAACTGCAGCGACACTTCCTGTTCTGGAGACGCAGACTTTCTTCCTTGGAAGGTAAATGTTGTTTATTTATGTCGGTAAAAACTTAAATTCAGCCCCTTTTTGGGGCAGCTAACTGCACCACCAAGCAAACTGTATTAAAACAGAGCCTAATGCTGTTCACTCTCTCTAGTTCTTATAACACTTCCAGGGTAACACCTCCACCACCAAAGCCAAGTCCACTGAAAAGTGTGGTTTACGCTTAACGTTTTCTTATTAGGTGCTGAGGTGGTTCAGCAGTAAAGTGCTGAAGATTATGATGAGAGAAATGTAGTCGTTGAATCGTTTCTAAATCGAGATGCAAAAAGGGAAACAGTTAACAACATCGAAGCTGTTTAACAAACTCATTATTAAAATAAAACTCAAGTACTCAAGTAACAAATGACTCTTTATAATGTTTAGCTGTTAAGCATTCTACGCCAGATAAAATTTAGCATGGACAACCAGACACTTTCCTTTAACGACAAGGGGGAATTCGAAAACGGATACAACCTCGTCATGTGGAAGAAGAGTGGTGACGACAGGGTGCTTGACGTGGTAGGAAGATTCCTCATCAGAAATGGGAAAGTGGAGGTCAATGAGAGCAAAATCCAACGGTCCAACAACACGGTGAGACTGAGTTCAGTGCTTCAGACCTGTACGACATGAACTGTGTGTTAAATATGCCAGGATACAGATCTATACAAAGTTATGACAGTTAAAATTAAAGTTCGTTCGTTCCTATTTTTATGAATGGCAGTCATAGAAAGAAAAGGAAAATTAAAAAGCAAAAATGATGAAAGTCAGAATGTAACATGATATACAAATCACTCCTGAGTATGTAAACTTTTGACTTTAATTGTAGGTTCAGACCTCTTTGAGTATTTTAACTAAACCTTTTTTTAAATCTTAGGTGCCCATCTCAAAGTGTTTAAAGACCTGCGAGCCTGTAGAATTTAGGATATTAGAACTTTCGACCTGCTGCTATGAATGTAAAAAGTGTGATGCTGGATTTTACTACGTGTCAGGTGAGTATGGATGGATGTAGAATCATTTCCTCTAAAACAGAAGGATCCGGTTCTTACGCAGATCTGCCGGCTGGAGTATTTTTTTTAGTGCAGTTATGTGCTCCATGACGTGAAAAATATAAATAAACCAAAAACAAACAAAACAGAAAGCAGTGATTTATTTATTTTTAATATATTTTTCACCATGCACTGCTTTATCCTGTGAGCTGGTGTGGTGTGATGGTAACCACGCTGCTGGTAGCAGTACTGCCTCAGCTCAGGGGGTTTAAATCCAGGGCATGGTTTACAAATACATGGTGCATGGTGGCTCATGAACCTGGATGTTGTGAGGACGCACATCAGTGCACCTTCAGTGCTGATCCCAAGCCCGGAAAAGGGTATCAATAATGTGGACAAATGATCCCTGTAAAAAACAGGTGATGGAGCATTAACAAAAGCCTCAGTCATAAGTAAGGATGGGTCGAGGGTTGTCATTTTTTGGGAAGCTTCATCAGGCAAGGATTTTAGATTTGATTAGATTAGATTCAACTTTATTAACATTACACATGTACAAGTACAAGGCAACGAAATGCAGTTTAGCATCTAACCAGAAGTGCAATAAGCAGCAAGTGCAGGATGTACAGTATCTACGATATACATTATTTACAAAATACGGGCAGTGGTATGAACAATATATACAGGTGAATATATTATTGAATGTACTGTAAACATGATGTATAGATGGGAGTGCTATAGACATAATATACAGATTGAAATTAAGGTGATACAGATTAAGGTGCAATGAACATAATAGACAGATGTATACGATATAGGTGGAAATTATGAACAAATGAGAAAAGGTTTGTAGCGCAACCTTTACCAGGAGGAGAGATGTGGCGGGTTAACGAGGGGCAGAGTTCAGTATGGAGACAGCTCTGGGGAAAAAGCTGTTCCTCAATCTGCTGGTCTTGGTCTTGTCTAGGGCAAGAGGGCAAACAGTCTGTGTGCAGGATGGGAGGAGTCCTTAAGAATGCTGCGAGCTCGACGCAGACAGCGTTTCCTCTGTACTTTACAGTCTGTCACATTTGTTCAGTCATTCAGAAAACCATGAACGATCTCTGTGGATAAAAGGTAAGATTAAAAAACGATGCTGAAAAAACCAGTACCTGTCTGTGCACTCTCACAAACCCAAATACAAATAGAAGGGTTGCTTCAGGAGGGCATCCAGATTTGCTGTAGAGACCTCTATATAAGCGATCAGCTGAAAGAAAAAAAATGAAAAGGAGGTTAACAAATCATCAATCAACATTTTTCACTTTCTCAACTTTACTGGATTTGAATTTGTAATAAATTTAAACCAGAGTCTTTGTTCCTTTATAAGCATCCCTGTTGGAAATGTCAAAATACGTCCTCTGCTCTGTACAGAACCTGTTTTTTATCAGTCATTCGGTCTTTGACATGTACATTCCTGTCATTTTGCACTTTTACATCAATTGTTTGTCTTTGGTCATTTTATTAAGAACACTCGTCTGGTCTGTACCTTCACTGCCGTTCTCCTAATGTAGCTTTTCCACCTTTTTTCTCTTCACAGATGAAGTAAAGTGTCAAAAGTGTCCAGAGGGAACTTATTCTCTATCAGGTTCTGTAGTGGGAGATTCAGTATTTGGAGTGGTCCTCAGCGTACTCCATTGTGGTGTTGATTGGAACAGTGATAGGAATCCTGCTACTGGTATCATCGCTGATCTATTTCGTTCTACACAGGAACAATTCCATAATCGAGGACAACGTAGTCTTGTCTTGTATTATGATGTTTGGCCTGATGGTGAGTTTCGGAGGTCTGATTCTCTTTTTAGGCTGGCCCAGCGACCACCACTGCAGGGCCCAGCAGGCCATGTATGGTCTGGCCTTCACCCTCTGTGTGTCGTGCATTCTCACGAAAGCTTTTGTGTCGTTCTTAGCCATCATGTCTATCAGCCCTGAGAGGCAGCGCTTCTTCAGTAAGTTTAACAAGCGTTATATCATCATCGCTCTACTGACTGGTGCTCAAGTTCTTGTTTTTTTCTTCTGGTTCATATTCGGTTCTCCAAAGGTTGAAGAGAAGGAGTTATCTGAGTCAGTTATCAAAATCCGTCAGTGCACTCAGGGCTCTCTGGTCGGAGCGATGCATGTCTACATTGCGGCTCTAGCCATGTCGTGCTTCTTCTTAGCCTTCAAAGGAAGAGTGGACAATACTGAGCCGATAGTCTTCAGCATGCTCTTTCATTTGTTCGTCTGGCTTTGTTCAATTCCACTCTTCATCACCCAAACGGATCAGCGTACCCTCATCCAGGTCTCTGCCATGATGGTCTCCAACTATGGAGTCATCGTCTGCCACGTCCTCCCAAAGTGGCATAAAATAATCTCGAAAAAGATCGATGACGCGAAGCCAAAACCCGAAGATGACATGAGCGAAACATCTGAGGACTCAGGACTTAGTCCTGAAGAAGAGTTACCTTCACCCAGCGCATCATCACAAACCCAACTTTGGCATGAAGACTTCAATGACCAAATGGGGTAAAAGGCTGCAAGAAGCAGGAATCAGCTCACAAAATGACTTTTAATTACTTCTGATCAGTTTTGGTAATCATACTGGCGGTACTTGCTCTACAAGTTCATTCACTACACAGAATGTCATCTGGAGGAATTTTATCCAGGCTGTTTAAAAAACGGCCTAAAATAGTACCAAATCCTGCAGAAAAGATAAAGCGCCAACATTTAATGAAAAAACTAAATGACAGAAGTGTAGAAAGCTAATCCCTGTTTCAGTGTTAAGGTTAAGAGAAGGTTTTAGGATGTTTTCATTGAAGAAAAATAAAAGCCAGAATGTTTGTAGTTTTTACTAAGATGGTTATAACAAAATTTAATCATTTTCCTAACCGCTTATCCAATCAGGGTCGCAGGGAGTGCTGGAGCCTATCCCAGCTCTTCAATGGGCGCAAGGCACACAGTAACACCCTGGACGGGACTCAGTCCATCACAGGGCACACACACACACACATTCACCTACAAGGCAATTCAGTGTCTACAATGAACCTGACTGCATGTTTTTGGACTGTGGGAGGAAACCGGAGCTCCCGGAGGAAACCCACACAGACACTGGGAGAACATGCAAACTCCACACAGAAAGGACCCGGACCGCCCCACCTGGGAATCGAACCCAGGACCTTCTTGCTATGAGGTGACAGTGCTACCCACTGAGCCACCGTGCCGCCTGGTAATAACAAAATTAGCCAAATAATTTTTTACCTAATAATCTTATTATACATGTATGTACAGTATGCTCTATATTTCACTGATGAAGTATATTTTACATGAAATGCTGAATGGTGAGAATGGTATGAGTGTATTTGTATTTTTTACTGTTTTATTAAAACATTTTACTACATTTTACACTGTATGTTTCTTCTGTATGCTTTGAGAACTGGAGAAAAGCTGTAAATGTTTAACAATATTCAATATTCAAGTGTTTATATAAATTTGTTAATGAGCCATTTTTACTGGCACACACTGGGATAAAAGGCTGATGAAGCACTGAGGTGGTTCATGTTGGGGTCACAAACATTAAGACCTTAAAATCAGATCACTGGCCAAAATGTTATGACGTGTAACATCTATAATCTCAGACATACGATCTTTACAGGTTGTACACAGATTGTATAAACGTATCTCAGGGGCTCAAAAAAAGAGCAAAACAACTTTAAATCTTTCAGCTCAATCACATTAAGAGCGCCGAGCTCAAGCTGCTCTGCAGGTAAACAGAATATAAATAACCTAACACTCACATAACAACTCTTACAAGAACAACATTTCAGTCTGTGTTTCATCTTCAGACTCGTTCAAACAAATACAGTAAATTCAGAAAGTATTCAGACCCCTTGACGTTTACAGGCTCTGTGATGTGAATTTGATTTTGCAAGAATATAATTTATCATTTTTTACTGTTTTTAAGTGAAAACGTTTTGAGTTTTCCGAGATGTAATTTAAAATAAAAAACCCTGTAATCTCTCCCAAAGATTACACCCAAACTCACGTGTGCAAAGCTTGTTGAGACATATCCAAGTGCAACTTGCAGGTGTAATTGCTACCAAAGGGCTTCTACAAAGTATTGGGTCTGAATACTTTTGTGAATAAGAGACTTCAGTTTTCGTTTTGTTAGCTTTTTTTAAATTCTCCAAACACCAAACAGCAAGTTTCGAGACATTCGAGAGGTCTGAATTTATTTTCTGAATTTATTGTACATATCGTCGCTGTCTGTTGAAAAACACGTATCTCCAAAAACCCAACTTTTCAGGAACTTTTTCCTCTGACAGTAACGGTGCAAACAAACCACAGATACGCAATTTAGATACAATAGGGCTCATTTACCACTGCACATAACTTATCTAAGATGTTTCTAGTCTGAAAAAGACTGAGTTCACGCAAAACATAAAGTGAACTAGTTAGTTTTTGGTAAGTTAGCTGGCTAAGGTTAGCTGGCTAGTCAATATGCAAGCTAATCTTCAAGTAAACATGTAATAAGAACCACTCATATGAACGCGAGCTCACACACGATTGTGACAAATAAAAGCGTATTTTAGAGACCAAAGTGCTCATTTTAAAAAGAAACAGAAGTTTCATTCTTACCTTAAAGGCTTGAACTACTCGGACGCAGCAAACAAGTTCCAAATCTTTCAACTCAACTCAAACTGAGCTTTATTAGTTACATATTAGTTACAATATAATCACAAAATAAAGCAAAAATAAAAATAAAGAAAACAAATAAAAGCAGTACCAAGGGGGGGGGGGGG
Organism: Trichomycterus rosablanca; assembly: GCF_030014385.1. Classification (NCBI taxonomy): domain Eukaryota; kingdom Metazoa; phylum Chordata; class Actinopteri; order Siluriformes; family Trichomycteridae; genus Trichomycterus; species Trichomycterus rosablanca. The sequence continues at coordinate 3,900,953 of NC_085996.1, read as the reverse complement.
GTCGGGGAGGAGATACACGGTTTTGATGGACAGGTCTAGCAGCCAATGGAAATACTCGTTAAAGAGATTGAATGATTTTTCATCTTTTTATTGGTCATTTTGATATTCGCTGCTAAGGACAGACAGAGATTTATACCCATGTAAAAAAACTCCGCCAAGGACGGTCCCAAGCCCGGCTGCAAAAGGAGGAGGGTTGGGCGTGGGGCTAGCTACCCCACCCTGTAAAAAAAAACCCTAGCTACAGAAACGCCAACAAGAATACTAACAGACACCACGGACCTGGGAGAAGATGGACCTCCAGCTGGAAGGCGTATGACGTCGGACGGTGAAAGCCAGAGTCATCTAGAAGCCGTCGGGCCGAAGACCATCGTCTCCACCAGGACCACCACTACCATCGCTACATGGAACGTCCGGACCATGTATGAGACTGGAAAGACAGCGCAAGTGGCCGCAGAGATGAGGAAGTTTAACCTCACCGTCTTAGGAATCAGCGAGTCAAGGTGGACTGGCTCCGGGCAGAAGCGACTGACTTCCGGCGAGTTACTGTTGTACTCGGGACACGAGCAGGAAGAAGCCGCACACACCCATGGAGTGGCCCTGATGCTTTCCAAGTCGGCACAGAGAGCGCTCATTGGGTGGGAGGCGCACGGACCACGGATCATGACAGCCTCCTTCCATACAAAGAGGAAGAGGATCAATATGGACATAATCCAGTGCTACGCCCCGACGAACAACAGTGAAGAGGAGGAGAAGGAGAACTTTTACAACAGACTGTCAACCACCATACAAGACAGACCAAAGAGGAACATCGTCATCGTAATGGGTGACTTCAACGCCAAGATCGGCAACGACAACCGAGGGTACGAGGAGATCATGGGGCAGCAAGGGCTGGGCGAGATGAACGAAAACGGGGAGAGATTTGCCGATCTATGCGCCGCAAGTAACCTGGTCATCGGAGGAAGTGTTTTTCATCACAGGAGGATACACAAGGCGACTTGGGTGTCACCAGACCTGTCGACGGAAAACCAGATCGACCACGTGTGCATCGGGAAGAAGTTTCGCCGCTCTCTTCAAGACGTACGCGTCAAACGAGGAGCAGACGTTGCTTCCGACCATCATCTCCTTGTGGCTAGATTGAAGCTGAAACTGAAGAAGAACTGGACAGGGGGGTCCAGCCAACGACAGCGCTATAACATCGCTACGCTGAAAAACAGCAAGAAGAAAGACGAGTTCAAGGTCACCCTCTCCAACAAGTTCCAGGTCCTAGAAGAGCTGCTTGAAGATGAGACGATAGAACAGAAGTGGCAGAAAGTGAAAGAAGCGGTGACTTCAACATGCCAAGAAGTTCTGGGCTTCAAATCTTACACACACAAGGAATGGATCTCAGCAGAGACGCTACAGAAGATAGAAGAAAGAAGAGAAAAGAAAGCAATGGTGAACAACAGCAGAACAAGAGCAACAAAAGTAAAAGCACAAGAAGAATATACAGAAGCTAATAGAATTGTCAAGCAAAGCATCAGAGTAGACAAGCGGAGTTACATAGAGTCACTGGCAATAGAAACAGAAGAAGCAGCGCATCAGAACAGCACCAAGGACCTGTATCCCATCATCAGGAAACTATCTGGAAAGTTTGCCAAGCCAGAGAGGCCAGTAAAGAACAGGAATGGAGAGGCGATAGCAGACGAAGAAGGACAGAAGAAGAGGTGGATCGAGCACTTTCAGGAGTTACTTAACAGGCCAGCTCCTGCAAACCCACCGGAGATACCGCCAGCCGAAAGCGACCTGCCAATCAGGTGCTGTGCACCCACGAAGGAAGAGATCCGAAGCGCCTTCAAGCAATTGAAGAACGGCAAGTCTGCAGGACCTGACAGCATCCCGGCAGAAGCGCTAAAGGCGGACGTCGAGACCAGTGTGGAGCTCCTCCACCCACTCTTCTGTAAAATCTGGGAAGATGAAGAAGAACCAACTGAGTGGAAAGAAGGCTACCTCATTAAACTCCCCAAGAAAGGTGACCTCAGTTCTTGCTCCAATTACCGAGGGATAACGCTGTTGTCCATCCCAGGGAAGGTGTTTAACCGCATCCTGCTTAACAGAATGGAAGACGCTGTTGACCCGCAGCTTCGTGACCAACAAGCCGGCTTCCGTAAGGAAAGATCGTGCACGGACCAGATCGCAACCCTGCGCATCATTCTGGAGCAGTCCCTAGAATGGAACTCGCCTCTCTACGTCAACTTCATCGACTACAAGAAGGCGTTTGACAGCGTCAACAGGCAGACCCTCTGGAGACTACTGAGACACTACGGAGTGCCAGAGAAGATTACCAACATCATCAGGAAGTCATATGAAGGAATGACCTGCAGAATAGTGCATGGCAGACAGCTCACCAACGCCTTCGAAGTAAGAACTGGAGTGAGGCAAGGCTGCTTACTCTCGCCCTTCCTGTTTCTGCTGGCCATAGACTGGATCATGAAGACATCTACAGACCAGAAGCGTAACGGCATTCAGTGGACACTTTGGAAGCAGTTGGACGATCTAGACTTTGCCGATGATCTGGCTCTCCTCTCCCATACCCAACAACAGATGCAGGAAAAGACCAGCATCATTGCGGACAACTCAGCTAGATTGGGCCTTAGCATCAACAGAGGGAAGAGCAAGGTGTTCAAGATCAATGCATCTAACGAGACACCCATCGCAGTCCAGGGTGAGGCGCTGGAAGAGGTGGATAGTTTCACCTATCTCGGCAGCATCCTGGACAACCATGGAGGAACAGATGCAGACGTCAGAACCCGCATCGGTAAAGCACGAACAGCCTTCCATCAGCTGAAGAACATCTGGGGATCCAGCGAGATCAGCATCACCACCAAGATCAGGCTCTTCAACACCTTAGTAAAGCCAGTACTACTCTACGGAGCAGAGACCTGGAGAACCACCGCCATCACCATGAAGAAAATCCAGGTCTTTATTAACACCTGCCTCAGGAAGATCTTAAAGATCCGCTGGCCCGACAAGATCAGCAATGTAGAACTGTGGCAACGAACAAAGCAGCAGCCTGTTGACCAAGACATCCTTCAGAGACGCTGGCGATGGATTGGCCACACCCTCCGCAAACCTACATCAAACATCACCAAACAATCCCTCACCTGGAACCCTCAAGGGAAGAGGAAGAGAGGACGGCCTAGAAATACCTGGCGCCGAGACCTGGATGCAGACGCCAACCAGATGGGCAAGACGTGGGGACAGCTGGAGAGACTCGCCCGGAACCGTGATGCCTGGAGAGAGCTTGTCGGCGGCCTATGTCCCAGACGGGACCACAGGCGGAAATGAAATGAAATGAAAAAAAGTGAAAACTGCTTTATGTTTTTCATCAGACAGCAACGATATGCTATATAGTGGAAGCCAAAAGACCAGTAGTGAAAATGCTTTTATTTTTATTAATGGGATTTTACTGAATTGAAATTTAATAATCAGTTTAAAAATTAAATAAAAAAGTAAATGGCTGATTTGTATAGCTGTGTGTCATCTGCATAACAGTGGAAATTTTTTATAGATACTAATAATAGATAATAATCCAGGTATGCCTTCTGTATCAGGTACTAAATAACCATGATGATTTTTATTTAATCAGGAATAATCGCCGAGGCACCTGACTTCTGTGAAGAGATTAAACGGAGCTCTTACGTGGGCACCTTATTCCCTTATAGTGACCATCTGCGAGAAGCGAGGATCACCAATCCTGCTTTATCCTCTTAGTCACTTGACTAGTGGAAGAAGGCACGGCACAGATGAGAAACTTCTGGTTATACTGATTTGTTTTTGAAGGAAAGATTTTGCAGGGAATAATAAGGAGCCAAGACAGGAGTCATAGGATGAAACTGAGAATCTAAGAAGATGACTGTGGAATATCTGTGATAAGTAAGGTTTGCTTTAACTCAATCTAATTTAAAAAAGCTACGGATCATTTTCATTTGGTTCATAAAAAATGGGATGCTCACCTTTGAAAGGTCAGCTCTGTACTGGAGTCTACAACCACAGCCAGAAAGATCTGCAGCTTCAAAGCAGCAGTGACTTCTCGTCTAACAGGACAGAAGTACAGAGCTGGACCGAGACAGGTGAAGTTCTCACTGGACCAGCGGTTTCAGAAGAAGAAAGCAGTGCTGCACCACTCCAAGGTAAAATATCTGCACCCAGTGACGTGTTATGTGAAACTACTACAACTGCTGATGAAAGTGTTGATGTACCAGAGACAAACTCACAGGAGGAATTACTGACCGAGGAAACAACAGACATGAAGGATAAAAACGGCAGCAAAACAGCCAGGAGGAAAAGAGGCAAAGAAAAAGTGTCGGTTTTCTTAAAAGAGCAGCAATTGATCAACAAACAGCTTACAAGTACCTGAAACCCAATTCCCCCAAATACGAGTCCCTGCTAGGACTCTTGGACAAGACAACCCAAACCCAACTGTCTATACAACCTTTGGTGGATTTACTAGTATTACAGTATGAGGAGATCATCCAGACCTTAGAGGAAATGACGACTCAGGGGGAACAATTGCTGGACCTTCGCAAAGACATGGCCGACTGGCCGACGGCACAAAAGGATCGACAGATAGACCCAGACATCCGAGAAGATGATGTGAATTCAGATGAAACCCCTCCAGACCTACCGCAGATGCTCCAACACTTCATTGACGAAATGAAGCAAGTTGGAGATTCACTGAAAGGACTTGGTGACGCCGCCATAGAGGAAGCAGCTGAATATTTTGGCTCAGTCTCACAACTGCTGGGGGAAAAACTGGCAGGCCAAGAGAACAGCTGAGGAACAATTGAATCAAGTGTTGGCTAGTGTGGAAGCTGCCAGCTTAGGGAAGTCCAGTCCAGAAGACTCCTCTCTGCACAGCGAGGACAGCGGCATCGGTGCAGACAACGACTGCCAGATCGGTTCAGCACGAGTTCGCGTCCATCGCAAAAGCTCTGGGTCTGGAGCCAAACCTGGTTCTTCCACTGGACATCCTGAGAATCCTGAAGATTCACCTGATCAGCTTAGAGAAGATAAAGGGGATAAAAATGATGAAGATTTTGCTGATGATGATCATGCTGACAACACGCCTGATGTGAAAGAGGAAGTACAAGATGAAGTGGAAATGAATAGTAATTTGGAAGCCAAAAATATGTCGATTCAGTCTCAGAAAGACCTCAAAGCGCAGCTTCAGTTCAGCCTACAAAATAACTGGCCAGACAATAGTACTGTTGATCAGACTTATCGAAAAGATAGAAACATCAGACGACCCCAAACTGTAAATAACCCCCCTGTACCTTGTCCAGGTAAACCTATGTATCCTGGTTTGAGAGGCACATGGAGGTCACAGTCTGCTGATTGCTTATACAGTAAAATAGACTACATGGTGCAAAGGCAGGACAGATGTCAGAGCATCAAAAAAAACAAGACGGCACAAAGTCCACAATATGGAAACAGGGTAACAGTTAAACCTAACCTAGTTCCTCGCTTGCCTCCTGTATTTGTACCTGAACCACCTGGGAAAAATGCTGTCAAACGACTTATCTGCACCTTCAGCCAGGGGGTACAGGACACGTCCAACCACAAGCCCAGCAACAGGTCTGCAAGATTTAGAAGCAGAAGGGTCTTTCCTGCCTGCATTAACTAACTACAGGGCAAGTGTTTCCACCACTGACCACAACAATTATCCTCCTGAAAAGGAGTTCTCGGTACAGCCTGAGGAAGTGGACGCTGACAGTCTTCCACCTCCTCCACCCGAGGTACTAATGGACAGCTCCTTTAACAGCAATGATGATTGCAATCCAAGACAGGATCGTGGTAGAATTCAGGGACTACGAGTGTCACTACAAACGGTACCTTTGCTTCCCAGCCAGGACAATAATTCAGAGGGATCTCTGACTGACTGCCACATTTGCTTCAGATAAACAGGAAGCTGACAGACTTTTCCAGCATTCCCATAAATTCAGCCCAGGAGATCAGAGTAGTTACACTACTCCACCGGCCTCCAGGGCCAAAATTCCACCCTCAAGTTACTCTGTACGCCACAGAGATCCAAGTCTACCCACTGTATCTTCATCTTCAACCTGTCCTGTTCAGTGTGAAACCTTCACAGCTCCACCATCTTCATGTGTCCAAAGCTGGACCAGAAAAAGCAGTGATGATGAAAACGGATTTTTGTTGGCCTCTAATTCATCATCATTTGGTAGCGCTCAGACCCAGCTGAAGACTCAGTCGTCCTCCCAGGCTCTGACACCTTCCTGTAGGTCCACATTACCACGACCGTGGGGAGAGGTATCCAGAGGGAGACTGCAGAGTTCCTGCTCTGGCCAGACCTTTACAGGAAGTTGTTTTTTAGCCTACAGACCAACTCCCAGGCAGCGACCATCTTTATCCAGTGTCTCAGAACCACACAATGAAGGCAGTGATGATAATACGTCAGCCAGTGAGAGGTAAACGTGTCCCAACACATAAAACACCATGTAAACGATGTGCTATAACTTTCTTTAACGTAACAGGACATGCTGCAGGATTGAAAAATGTTCTAATCAGGTCAGATAAATATCATGGTGAGGAATGTGTGTTCTGTTTTTGTGGTGAATCTTCATGCCATCAAGATGATCTGCAATCACTATAAAGGATCTTTATGTGAAAATGTGTGTCAACCCATCTGCAATACACTATATGGTCAAAAGCATGTGGACACCCCATCCTAATTATATTTATGGGACCATCCAACTACAGGCCTTGATCAGGGGCAGTTGTGGGGCTTGACTGGCAACCTGATTACTAACCCAGTACCTTAACTACTGAGTTACCACCACCCTAGGTATTATTGAGTCCTGGTGTAGCCATACCAATCACTCTAAGTGTGGTTTAATGTGTGTGGTGTGGAAGAACTCCAGTTGAATGCACATCCTGTCCCAAACCACACTCCACACCTTTTTTAGAATTTGGAATTCTGACACACTTCATGACCCTGTTGAAAGCCCTTCTAGAAAAGAGGAGTGAAGAAGAGCCCTTGGTTTTGTACCGAGAGGTTCAACAAACGTTTGTCCATATAGTGTGTGACAGTGAGGTAAATTAGAGGTAGACGTGTAAGAACCTCATGAACCTCAATAGTGCTTTTTTAGTCAACTATTAATAAAGACACTGCGCTCCAGGTGAGAAGATTCGTGAGTGTTTATGTAAGAACCAAGACGCTTCCACATTAGCTGCTGAACCGTTCTGAACTCGTGACCAGGATGCAGCGTGGAGCTGCAACACTAGCGCATTCACCTAGTCTGATTGGGAGGATTAAGTTTAATCCCCCTAGATTAAGATTTACCTGATCATGACTGAACAACAGCTTAGACGCCTGCCCTGCTGCCTTACATACAATTCCCCTGCATTCTCCAAACCCAAAGCTGAATAATAATAATAATAATAATAATAATAATAATCCTTTCAATGAGTTTTACTATTAGCTTCACTGCATTTGAAAATCTTGGCCTTAGCAGATACTTCAGAGCCAAAATAATGCAGCATGGTGTGCCACAAGGTTCTGTTCTAGGGCCCTTTTAATCTTCTAAAATATGTAACAGAGTGTGTAACTATTTAAATAAATAAGAGTTATTCTAAACAGTTTATTCAGACTGAGCAGCTCAGAAAAACTGAGTTTTGGATAGATAAAAATAAATAAAATACATTTAAAAATGATTTTTGATTGTTTACTTATTCTGTCATAATTCTTTTGGCTGCTCCGGTATATTAGGGGTCAACACAGCATCTGTATCTGGTCTTTACATAGCTTGGCACAGCTTTTATTCTGATACAACCCTCCTGTTTCTGTCTGGGCTTGGAACCAGCACTTACAAGTGCACCTCCTAGTGCTGTTTTGACCATCCAAACCCTGGATCCCCAGATCTCAACAGTAAAGGACAAATGTACCACTGTGCCAACCGAGCGCCGCTTTATTCTGTCATTATAAGATCACTGATTTAATTCTTGACCTTAATGCTTGTTTTGTAAAACCAAAACTTCACTTAAGGACTCAGCCGTAACCCTCAACACTACTTTCATAATTCTGATATAAACTTTTCTCTTAAATCTCATCTGTTCGGTGAGTAAAGCTTATAATAAAATAATCAGTGAATGTCGGTAAGTTTGTAATGATTCACCTCTGTTGGATCTGATCACAATGGTTGCTCTTTTATCTTTGCTCTTTTCTAGAAGAGACTTGGAGCAGGACAGTGTTTACAGCGCAGCAGGTCGAACCCGAGTCCAGCCAGATTAAAGATAATCAGGATTAAGTCCTTTTTTAACCTCTCCATCATTCTGAGGGGCGATTTTAAAAAATACGTCCAGATGCTGAAATAGGAGACACTTTGTTGTCAGGTGATCATGTGTTTATAATGGTGTAATTATTTGTGTTTGGATGCAAATTTGTTAGCGTTTTTATGTTAATTAAATGTAATACAGGTCACTTATTACGAAATACTTGCTGCTATTTAATACAAGATTATAAAAGGTCCTTGTTTTTGATTGGCTGACAGGTGTATTAAGTAATAATAGGACAGATCTAGGATAGAGCCAGTAAATAGTTTAAACATGACCAGTTTTCCATTAATATTATTAGATATTTTACAAAAAAAAAAAAAAAAAAAAAAAAAAAAAAAAAAAAAAAATATATATATATATATATATATATATATATATATATATCTTATATATATATATATATATATATATATATATATCTTATATATATATAAGAGCTGAAAATAAATAGGCCAACTGCCGTTAGCACTGAAAGGAAACGTGCTTATATGTGTGTTGCCCTCTCTTCTTGTGAACCACAATGGGACCAGATCATACATAGCAAACAGGCCCATCCTTCTCATTGAGTAAGTGAATTTTGTTTGTTTTGTGTTTTAGTATACATTTATAGAAATATATATTTTTATGTTGCCTGGGTCGCGTTAAAACATCATGGACAAGATGTGGGTCACCAGAAAAAAGTTTGAAAAACCCTGCTGTATTGAATGCAGTGTAGTGGTTCATTTTGTATGTTCTTAGTTCCACCTAGTGGGGAATAAAAATGGCTGCACTGAGAAAAATCTAAAGTTGTGCATGAAATCCTCTTTTCTTCATGGGATCATAGAGTCAGAGTGAGCATCTCAGTGTCAGTGTAGCAATCCTCTTAAACCCAAGACCTAAGAGTCCAGTAGCCCAAGAGTCCAGTAGCCATGAATTGAGTATTGGGGGGACCAACTCTACTGGGGGTCCCTGATGTTCTAAACATTTCTGCCAAATCAACGACTAATGCTAGAAAGTTCAACAGGTTTATTTGTCATTTTTATGTCAGTATATGTCCCTCACATTTGAGAATTGGGGTGTTCCCCTAATATATATTGTGATTATTACAGCTCTTGGGGTACCGTATTTTTTGATGTTGGTTAATTTATTGTCAGCTACATACAGATAATTTAGTGTTTGGTGGTTAAAGTTTGGGTTTTAAAACGTTTAAGTTTGATATCTGTGTTTTGGACATGTCTTCTACAGGAAACTCTCATCTGCACATTTATTTTAAAGCTGTTTATATCTAATTATTACAAATAGTGACATGTATTATTTTACTTTATGTCACTAATGTATTATATGTGCATGCACACTGTAAAAAAAAAAAACTGGGTGCCAAACAAATGCCAGCCACTGTGGGACAGCTCGGTGTGACTGGGCATTACTGCTGGCAGGGACACAGGGAAGAATGTGGGTATTATTTCAGACTGGTAGTGAACTCATGCTCTCTATGGCCCTAGAGCACGAGATTTAGCTTCCCTTAAGAGCTTTAACTTCACACTTTAATAATATCGTTCACAAATGTTAGTCATGGCCGTGCATTAGGCTCTCATCCCACATGTTAACAGAGCGTGGGCATGAATTATGCATATTGATAAGGTCACCAGCAGCTCTCTGTAGGGTTGTTTGTTCTAACACACTGTTTGTTTGCTGTACAGGCGCCATGGCAGAACTCGGTGCAAAGCATTTTCTGAAGAAACACCAGGCGGAACTTATCAAAAGGACAAGAAATCCATTAGGTCTGGCTGATGTTCTGCGTGGGAAGGGCATTATTAAAGCTGAAATGTATTCTAACATCAAAAGACAGACAACCAGCCAGAAACAAATGAGAGAATTATACGAGCACCTGAACAGCGAGAAAGCCTATCAGTGTGTTTATGATTGGCTAAAAGAGAACGAGTCTGATTTAATGAAAGAACTGGGTAAGCCTGACTTTTGAGTTTTGTTTTTAAATCATAATAATAGAACTAATAGAATTAATTGCTTCTGTGATTTTGTTCCAGCTGACGACTGTGTTTTAGATAAATACCTCTTCCCCTTACCAAGTCCTAATGGTCATTAGTTGATGGTAACCAGTAACCAATGGGCATATATAGTGATCCTTCAGAATAACACATCACTGAGTGTGAGGTCAATAAGTTTTCATGCTTTACTGAATCAAAAACCAGCCCAACATAACAAACATGGCAGTAAAACAGTAACATCAAAAGAATTTGGTCACTTTTAGCTTTAAAACTAATAATTATTAGACAAAAAAGAACATACTTGTTATGAATTGTTGCTACACCTGCCGGTTTGGAGATGGGGGGGGGATTCATCTGATCCCAGGGGTGCAAAGTTAAGCATTTTACTGGTGTAGCTTGATAACAAGTTCTGTAGAGAACTTATTCACTAAAGGAGCCGAATATTAACTGCTGGCTGTAAGAAATGACAGAATTGATCATGATCATTGGTTTGTTGGTTGATTTATTAACATTTCTAACAGAAATGAGGTTGACAATGCCGAACCAGAGAGTAAGTCACAGTAAAACTCTGACCTATAGGGCTGAGGTCCCCAATCTTTTTTGCACCATGGACCGGTTTTATTTAAGACATAATGTCACGGACTGGCAGGGTGGGAGGATTTAAAATAAAATAACTATGTAACTGTGTAATAACTAACTCACAATAATGGAAAATCAGCTTTTTTCAATGCAACAAGACGCAGCTCCCACCTAGTGGTGATAGGAGGCAATAGCGCCTGAAGTGTGTTGAAAATTGGCGCAGTGTTTTCATTGCTATTGTAGCGTCTCTAATTATTTTTTCTTTCTGTGCGGCCCAGTAATAAATGACCCACAGACTGGTAGCGGTCTTTTTTTTGCGCAACGAGATCTGATCTGCACATCAGTTCAGCATGGCAGAAGCTCAAGTTATGCCTGGTTCACACTACATGATTCTAGCCCTGATTTTCGCTCGGTGACGGGTCGGTGCTGGATTCGGGAGGAACTCGGTGTTCGCTCTGCGATCAAAACTCGGCTCTCAATCAATGTGAGAAACAGCGAGGGGAAACACAGGGGCGAGGTTGTAAACAGGTGGTTCAGGAGCGGAATATAGTTTCTATCAGAATACATCAGCACACGCGAGTTTTACAGTATTTCTGACCTGATCGTTCTCTACAAAACAAAATATTTATTAACCTCCAACTCACTATAGAACAAGCCATGCTGCTCGTGTTGCCAAATCCACTCAGATTCATTTATTTCATCGGCGCACAAACTTTCATCTCTCGCTACTTGTTGATGTGCATGTTTGGACGTGGTATCATTAAACCTTTCATCACTTCTCACGTGTGTTTTCGTGACAGAACGTAGTTTTGGAGAGCAGAGAAGCTCACCTGTGATTCCCCCTGGTGATAGATGGTGTAGTGTAAAAACCCCCATCGCCGATCAGTCGTGTAGTGTGAACATTACAGCGACCAGGTGTTAATCAGAGTGTCGTGTCGTGTAAACTTGGCATAAGCTGTTCAACAGCCAGGTGTATGTTTACATTACATTTACAATGTTGTAGCGTGTCAGACATATAAAATAATAATAAAAAATGAATGTTACTGTTTTCTGTTTTGGAGTAATTATTTATGTAAACAAAATACACAAATATTTTTAATAATGAAAATATTATGTTCTTTGTACAATTAGCACATTCGTTCTCTGAACATCTGTACATATTTAAACAAAACCTGTTAATGTAACTCAAATATGCCTAAATGTGTTGAATCGAAATCGAATCGAATCGGGACCTTGTGAATCGAATCGAATCGAATCGATCCAGGAAATTAGTGGCGATACCCAGCCCTACTCTTTTCCAGACATTATTTATTTCATATAACTGATTTGGCTGAAACACTTAAAGTAAATCATTAAAATACCTTTATACATTTAGTCATTTTTAGGTATATTAAGGTCTTGCTTGATGATTTGAAGGTATTTGTGATTTTTCTGTGTGTGTGTTATTTTTCCTTATATGTTTACACAGGGAAGAGGTTTAGGAGTCAAACAGAGGACGGCGTGGATGAACCAGATAACCGTCTCAATAATTCTCCAAGTAAGTAAAAACTAAATTCTTACTAACCCACTAAAATCTATTAATGCTTTAATGTCGTCATCCCATCCAGGGTATTCCTGCCTTGCACCCAGTCTTTCCTGGTGAAACCAGACCATCCGCGACCCTGACCAGGACGACAATAAAAAAATTCAAAACTACGGCAATCATTTATTAATCTGTAATTGAGCAACACAGACGGGTCACGTTTAATACATGACAGTAAAAAGAAGAATGTGTGATGTGTTACTTCCCTTAAATCTTTATTTAACTGATAAAAGTACAAAGAAAAGATTCTTAATGTTTCACTGATCAACCTCATTCTAGTTTGTAAATAGAAACACGTTTAGAATTTGATGCTGTAACTCCAAAAAAGTCAGGACGGGGGTGTGTTCCCTACCAAGTCCCATCAGCATTTTTATTAATGAGACTTTTTAATGCGTCTGGAACTGAGGACACTGATTGTTGCAGTGTTTCTTGTGGATCTGGACTGCAGGCAGGCTGGTCAAGCACACACACACTCTGTGTCTAGGAAGCCGCACTGTTGTAGTGCAGGCAGAATGAGGCCTGGTATCACCGTGCTTAAATAACTACGAACTTCCAAAGAAAAGATGCCTTGATGGTAACTTGTATCTTTGTTAAGTCCCAAAACCCTTCTCCACTTCAACATTCTGTAACTTTTATTGGAATGTGTTATACGCATCAAATTCAGGGTTTGGGTTTCAATAATTCGGTCAAAGAAAAGAAACCATTGCAGAAAATTATTTAAAGTGTAGTACTGTCATGATATGTGTGCTGTGACAAATTATCTGCCCCTTGTCTTATATTACACTTTTTTAAGAGGTGCAAAAAAACTAAAAGTTGCAAATATGCAAAAATAAAATAAACCAGTAAGGACACAAATTCCTTTTTACGATAATGTGTTCCCTACCAGTGTTTGCAAAGCTTTGACCTTCAACTGCAGTAGCCAGTGTACAAATGAAAATCTGATACACTGTGTAAACAACTACATTATCTACATTTCAACAGATCTCAAGACCTTATCCACCATGGCCAAACTGGAAGACTGGGTCTCTGATCCTGAAAACAGCCAGAAACTGATTGATGACCTGGAGAAGAAGCTCAAACAGGGTGAAATTGAGGCTTTGAAAGATTCTCTGAAGGATAAGAAGCTGAAAAAGAGTCTGTGTCTCACTGCTAAAGAGATTAACGAGATCAGTCGTAAAAAAGAACTAAAGTTGTTTCTCGAACAGAGAAAAAGCTACATTTCCTAAATCGATGTTAGGGTTGTTTTTTGAAAAGGACAAAGACCACGTTACAGCTGCAAAAGTATCGATGTTGGTAGAAAATGATGATGATTAAGAGTTCATGCAGATAAATGCAGAAGAGTCAGGCAGCAGTAGATATGGATCGTCATTTAGCTTGACTGACCGCTCACTGTCACAAACTAATGATCAGTTACAGGTTGTGACAAGCCTTCATACCATCAGTCACCCAATAGTCACTGGCGTTCCATGTAGTGAGAAGAAAACTAGCGACAGTGAGTCCAAAAACGCTGATCTGGGCTGTGTATCGCCAGCAGAGGAGCTTGGTTCTCGATCATTACAGACATGTGAACCAACAGTGGTCCAGGAGAAAGATAAACTTCTACCAACAGAGGACCTGCAGGAGGTACAGTTTAAGAATACACCTCAAATATCAGATGTTCCGAGATCTGAGAAAAATTTTTATGATGGTCATCAGAATAAGTGTTTTGGTACCTCTCTACATGCAGTAGTGGACGAGCCAATGAAAAACAAGGGGCTGCAAGATCTTAAGATCAAAGCAAGAAGTGGTTCTGATGTCCCAAAGCATCCATATGTTCTTCATGGTGATCAGAATAAGTGTTACGGTACCTCTCTACATGCAGTAGTGGATAAGCCGATGCAAAATGAGGGGCTGCTAGAACTCCAGTGTAAGGAAAGATGTGGTTCTGATGTCCTAAATCATCCAGATGTTTTTGATATCCTTCAGGACCAGAATGAGCATTATGTTACCTCTCATCCTGCAGCAGCAGGTGACCTGATGCAAAACGGGGGACTGCAAGATCTTCAGTTCAAAGAAAGAAATGGTTCAGATGTCCTAAAGCATCCAGATGTTCTTGATGGTGATCAGAATGAGAATTACGCTACCTCTCCACATGCAGTAGTGGACGAGCCAATGGAAAATGAGGGGCTGCAGGATCTTAAGATCAAAGAAAGAAATGGTTCTGATGTCCCAAAGCATCCATATGTTCTTGATGGTGAACAGAATGAGCATTACGGTACCCCTCTACCTGCTGTAGCAAACAACCTGATGCAAAACGAGGGACTGCAAGATCTTCAGTTCAAAGAGAGAAGAGGTTCTGATGTCATAAAGCATCCAGATGTTCTTGATGGTGATCAGAATGAGCATTACGATACCTCTCCACATGCAGTAGTGGACGAGCCAATGCAAAACAAGGGGCTGCAAAAACTTCAGTGTAAAGAAAGAAATGGTTCTGATGTCATAAAGCATCCAGATGTTCTTGACAGTCATCAGGACCAGAATGAGAATTATTGTACCTCTCTACCTGCTGTAGCAGATGACCCAATAAAAAACGAGGGGCTGCAAGATCTTCAGTTTAAAGAAAGAAAGGTTGATATCTTAAATCATCCAGATGTTCTTGTTGATAATCAGAATAAGCATTACGGTACCCCTCTACCTGCTGTAGTGGATAAGCCAATGCAAAACAAGGAACAAAAAGATATTCAGTTCAAAGGAAGAAGTGCTTCTGGTGTCCCAAATAATCCAGATGTTCTTAATATCTATCAGGGCCAGAGTAAGTGTTATGGTACCTCTCTACCTGCTGTAGCAGACAACCTATTGCAAATCAAGGGGCTACAAGATCTTCAGTTCAAAGAAAGAAATGGTTCAGATGTCCTAAAGCATCCAGATGTTCTTGATGGTGATCAGAATGAGAATTACGCTACCTCTCAACATGCAGTAGTGGACGAGCCAATGGAAAATGAGGGGCTGCAAGAATTTCAGTGTAAAGAAAGAAGTGCTTCTGATGTCATAAAGCATCCAGATGTTCTTGATGTTGATCAGTGTTATGGGACCTCTTTACCTGCAGTAGTGGATAAGCCAATGCAAAACGAGGGGCTGCAAGATCTTAAGATCAAACAAAGAAATGGTTCTGATGTCCCAAATCATCCAGATGTTCTTGATGGTGAACAGAATGAGCATGACGGTACCTCTCTACCTGCAGTAGTGGATGAGCTAATGCAAACTGAGGGGCTGCAGGGTCTTCAGTTCAAAGAAAGAAATAATTTTGATGTCCCGAATCTTCCAGACAATCATGATTATGATCAGAATATGCGTCACTGTACCTCCCTACCTGCATTAGCAGATTTCCTGATGCAAAACAAGGGACTGCTAGATCTTAAGTTACAAGCAAGAAGTGGTTCTGATGTCCCAAATCATCCAGATGTTCTTGATGTTGATCAGAATAAGCATTACGGTACCTCTCTACCTGCAGTAGCAGGTGGCCCAATGCAAAACCAGGGACTGCAAGATCCTAACTTAAATGAAAGAAGTGCTTCTGATGTCCCGAATCATCCACATGTTCTTGATGGCCATCAGGGCCAGAATAAGCATTATGGTACCCCTCTACCTGCTGTAGTGGATGAGCTCATGCAAAATGAGGGGCTGCAAGATCTTAAGTTCAAAGAAAGAAATAGTTCTGCTATCTTAAATCATCCAGATGTTCTTGATGGCCAGCAGTGCCAGCTACAACCAGTAGAAGAAAGCATGGATGTGCAGGAGACGGTCAGTGAACCAAATATGCAGTTTTACAAAAATTCTTTAAAGCCTCTGCAGCCTGATGGTCTGTTTGAAGCAAATCACAGTAAAACTTAATTTTCATCCCGTTTTCAAAACACATCAGTCATGCAGCTCCAGTCTGAGGGTCGAGATGATGCACGGCTAGAGGAAAACATGGACATACAAGAGAACGTGTATGAACCAAATGAGCGTTTTAACCCCACGTCTGTTTACAGTAGGTTTAGTGATCCAGCTGTGAGTTCTGTGACTGGTGCAGTGAAGGATCAAGATAAAGTACAGTCACTGGGTCATGCTGAAAGTTCTTCAAAACTATTTGCTACAGACATTACAGGTCAACCCTTAAACCAAAGTACACCTTTAAATGAGACCAAGAAAAGAAACAATAACAGAAAGAAAGTGCTGAAGGAAAATAAGCTGAAGAAGATGAAGAAAATGACGGAGCGGGACATTGTGCTCCGTAACTGGGCTATGAAACAATGCAGCGGCAGTGAGGGGGAGATAAAGGAAGTATTTGATTGTATATTGATCAGTGATGTTGTGGAACACAGCGAGTACTCGTTTCTAAAGGCTGAAAATGTCATGAACTATAAGAACCCAAAAACTGGTGTAAATAAAATGATTTACCTCACTGATGAGAAAAAGTTCTCAATCGACACACAAACTCTGCTCCAGTATCACATGTACGTGTGTGACATTCCATCGACGATCGTCTTAGGTCCTCAAGAGGAAGAGAGGAGCATCGACAGGTCTTTCACTATAGACCCGTATCTGTGGTGCATTTCAAAGGTTTTTGTTCCTGCTCTTGCTGTGTACAAAAACATCCAGCAAAAGAAAAAGCTGTACTCTCTGATTTGAAAACGTGCAAAGATCCGAAGCCATCCGGTCACATTTAATTGTACAGAATTTTTAAAACATTTTCTTAAAGCAGAACTAAATGAAACACGAAAGTATTCATTAAACGAGTTATAATCACCTTCAATGCCACCACCCACTTGGAAGGACAAAGGTCAGGTGGGGTCACTTACAGCTGCCGCTGCAATATGATATCTTTGGGAATGGGGTTAGGCACCGTGACTGGCCAGCAGAGGGTGTTGCTGCAGCGCTTGACCACTGTCCCTTCCACTTACAGACACCCAGCCAGTCGTGTGCCTGTGCAGCCACCTTGGCCGGTCAGTAGCACAGCTGAGATTCGAACTTTGATCTCAAAGTTATATAATGCTTTATGCTTATTAAAAATGATGCTTTTTGTTGTTTGCAGTATAATTACTGATTTATTTTCCTGATTACAGTTGACTTATTTTAAAATGTCTGCAAATTATATTAAAATAAAGTGTTTTTCATTATTCAGTTTGTAGTTTTTGTTGTTCATACACTTCATCATTTATGTTCAACAGGTAGATCAGTTCTAACAGTGACAAGCTGTAGCTCTCGTACCACAGACAGACTGTTGACATCACTTCATTGTTGATGTCACGTTGGTTTACACAATTATTAGTATTGTTACCGGTCGTCTGGGTGCCCCTTAGCAGGCACAATCGGCAGTGCAGGCGGTGCAGCGGACAAAATCAGTCGCTAATCTGCTGGGTGAGAGAAGACGGGACTATAAAAAGTGGACGGGGTCTTCAATGCTGTGTAAGCACCCCGGTTAGTAGTCCACAGCACCAATCCTGCTCCTCACTGGTAATTCTTTCCAAAAACAACAGTGTGTTTTTGTGGTTAAAGTATGCATTACAGTAATTCACTCACAGGAAAAAAAATACCATTAAATACTCTGTGGTCGAAACTATATGGACATTTGATCATGAGCATGTTGGTCATTTTTTTTCAAAACCAACGTTAGTATGTGGTGCCCCTCCATGATTTTGGAGTTTGTGAGAATTGGAGCACATTTTATTAAAAGAGCGCATTTATGTCTTGCACACAGTGTCCGGGCATGGTGCCTGACCCACTGTGACTCTGACAATGAAAAGAAGATATACTTTATTTGTCATATATACGTATACAGTTGTACAGGGAGCTGGGGTCAGAGCGCAGGGTCAGCCATCATACAGCACCCCTGGAGCAGACAGGGTTAAGGGCCTTGCTCAAGGACCCAACAGTGGCTGAATAGCAGAGCCTGGATTTGAACCACCAATCTTCCGGTTGATAGTCCAAAGCTCTACCCACTAGGCTACCACTGTCCCTCAAACAGTTGTCCCTAAAGCAGTTGAAGGTCTGAATAAAGAAATGAATGAAGGTTCCATGTTGGTTTCTCCTCCCACACGTGACGAGTCCTGACACGAGTCTGAAGTTCGTCTCTCTGTGTGACATTTTTTACCTTTATTCTATCTGACACAATCAGGAGCAGGGCATTTCCTCTTTGCTCTACAGTCTGATCTCCGCCAGGTAAGAACGTTTAATATTCACGCTGCTGATGTGAGAAATGCTTTTCTTTATTACGGCTGCAAAATGAAACATTTATTATTGTTAATTTATTACGTGTTAATAATAATTTATTAACACTGTCGTGTAAAATATGCTTAAACTAATATAATGAATAAATGTGTTACTAAACTGAAAGTGAAAGTTTATATCTTGCACCAAAAACACGATTCTTATCTACATTTTCGGCATTTAGCAGACACTTTTATCCAAAGCGACTCACAATTATGACCTGAACATGATTTTGAGCAGTTGAGGTTAATGGTCTTGCTCAGGGGCCCAACAGTGGCAACTTAGCAGTGGTGGGGCTTGAACCGGCAACCTTCTGATTACTAGTCCAGTACCTTAACCACTGAGCTATCACTGCCCCTGAAGATAAAATTCTGGACTATTAATGTGCATCTCCTTATATTCAGTGATTCATTTATTTATGTAACTATTCATTTGTTAGTTATGATGCTGTATATCACAGTGTTATTAGAAAGAAACCATGTAAACAGGAAACACTGATCTAAAAGCACTGATCTAATGTAAAAGAATATTGCTGAACTGTGATAATAACATGAATTACAGCCCTAAGTGGAGAAAAAGACATATTTTGTTTATACTGACGCCATTTCTACCCAACAGTTACATTCATGTAATAAACAATGAACAAAATTATTATTTTTTGTGGCAGAGTGGCGCAAAGGGTAGTGCTGTTGCGTCACAGCAAGAAAGTCCTGGGTTCGATTTCTTAGCAGGCTGGGTGAGCAGGGGTCAGTGTGGGTTTCCATCAGGTTCTCCGGGTTTTCTCTCACACACGCAAAAACAACTGGAGCTGCAAAATTTACTCGTGTGTGTGTGTGTGTGTTCTGTGATGGACTGGCGACCTGTCCAGGGTGTTTCCTGCCATTTGCCCAGTGAATTAGTATTTTGCATAGAAAATAGGACAATCTGATTTTTTTGCTGTTCTCACTCTTTAACGGTTCTAACAGGCACATCAGTTATACATCAATAACATCAAATAAATAAAATATTCTCATATTTATAGCAACAGTATGGTGAAGGGCCTTTCCTTTATTTCTGTGCACAAACAGCCATTTTCAAACAGTGTTTTAGTTTGTAAACCTAATCACTCTTTTTTGTCTTCAACATGCCGTGCCAACATCTGAGGGCGTGTCAGGCTGTAGAGGAACAAGAACGTTCTCTTATCACAAATAGTTGATCCATACTGCCTGTACATCTGTAACAGCTGCACAAATCCTCACAGGTAATCTATGCACTCCTTCGGCTTCTTGCTCATGTTTACTCCAGCCGTGCATTGTGCAGCGCCCCGTCTGCTGGTGACACATCCTCGGGTCCAATAGCACCGGCGGTTCTCAGAATAGTACAGAGATTCTTAAAAGCCTGAACAGAACCAGTTCACGATTCAGATTTATTTAGATCGAGAGAGTGAGGTCCATCATGACACAGGGCGAGGAGTTTGGTGTGAATGTTGCTGAAGCTCGATTCATGCTGACTTACTCTTAACCAGTTTGACCCACTTAACCATTACAGATGCTTCAATATAAAAAAGTGCACCGACATTGTGGTTGATTTTGAACAGGTGAAGATGGCGTCCCCCGCCGAACGGTTCCTGAAGGTCCACAGGAGTGAAATCGTGGGCCGAGTGAAGAGCGTAAACGGTCTGGCTGATTGTCTGCTTGAGAAGGAAGTGATTTCTAAGGAAGCATTGAATGAGATCAGTAGCCAGAAACCAGAAGAGGAGCAGATGAGGACAGTTTATAAGCATCTGAACAGCAGTAAGGCCTATGAATTAACATTAGAATGGCTGAAGAGACACGAGTCTCATGTGATGGAAGATCTGGGTAAGTAGCTTCATGCGGTGTGATTCATCCTGAAGATTAAAAAGATGGAACATTTTCTGAATTCTCAGTTATTCATGTTCTTTTTATTTTAAAGCAGAAAAGACAGAGACTCCGGAACCGAGCCACTCGAGAGTGAGTAACGTGGTGAAAGCTTCGGTTCTGTTTGTAACTCTGGGATTTATAGACATTTAGAATTGTATTAGAGTCACATTTTCTCTCTGGTGAACCCACATAGGAAAAAAGACAGAGAATCCAGAACCATGAAGCCATGGATGAAACAGATTGTGATCTCCAAACATCACCAGGTACTGAGTTCAGAGTATGTTGTGCGCATCTTGCTGCCACTTCTCATCTGCTTTTCGTCTTTTCTCTGTTTTTTTCCCAGTTTCTCTTTCACTGTTTGAAATCAGAGAATTGCACTGGCTTTCAATCACATCATGCATCAAATTCAAAATTCTGTTTCTTACATTTAAAGCTCTCCATGGTCTGGCCCCAGCTTTTGTTTAAGAGCTCTTACACCCCTACACTCCCTCTCGCTCCTTAAGGTCCTCCGGTGGAAGGTTCCTCTCTACGCCTCTGACTAAACTGTCCTCAAGGGTGGCAGATCTTTCAGTGCTGTTGCTCCTAAGCCCTGAAACTCTCCACCCCAAGATTGTTCTTATATCACTTTTTTAAATCTCTAGACTTTTCTTTTTAGTCAGTATTTTGGTTTTTCCCTCTACTGTAAAGTGACCTTGAGACTGTGAAAGGTGCTATATAATCAAAACATTATTATTATTACTATTATTATTACTGTTATTATTATTATTACTTTTGAAGATTTCTGTCGATTGTAGTCGGATGTGGAATTAAATTGCTGCAATTCTGACATTTAAGATTTTTTATTAGTAAATGTTTTACATTAATTGGTAAACACACACATTGACATTTTTGTTAATTTGATCTTTAATGATTAATTGTTTAAATGCTCTACCAAGTCAGGAAATGTAAGTGTATTTTATTAACAACAACTTTGTGTGGTTTTGAAACAGATCTCAAGACCTTATCCACCATGGCCAAACTGGACGACTGGGTCTCTGATCCTAAAATCAGTGAAAAACTGGTTAATGACCTGAAGGAGAAGCTTGCTCAGGGTGAAATGGAGGGTTTGGAGGATTATCTGAAGGACATAAAGCTGAAAAAGAGTCTGTGTCTCACTGCTAAAGAGATCAACGAGATCAGACAGAGAAAAGATCTTCGTTCATTTCTTACAGACGTTAAAGGAGCCAAATTTCCTAAAAATACACTTGACCACTTTTTTGAGAAGGTCAGAAGTAAGGCCTCAACAGCCAAGAAAAAGCCTGAACAGTACAGTAATTACGACGACTCCATAAACCATAATGCAGATGATTTGAACAGCAGTGGATACGGATCTTCATGCAGCTCAAGTTTTAATAGCAGAGTGTTTCCTCACACTGTGTTCCCAAATGAGGACGTGTTCATATGTGAAGGTGTCACTGATGTCAGTCACACACACAACATGGAGGTCACGGATTACGAGTCCAAAAGCGCAGACCTAGACTTCAAAGCGGACGTTCCACACCCAACAGAAAACGCAGATCAGATTCAGCAAGCTGTCAGAAGCAGTGGAGGAACCAGGGAATTAAAAGAAAAGCAGGAAATGGACGACACTGACTGTCCTCCTCAAACATCCTCTCAAAACCTTTTCAATGTTCCTCTGTTTGCCAAAAAGAGCAAGTTGTCCAGCTACAGTCCAAGCTACAGGACAAAGTCGATACCTCATTTGAAGAAAGAGCGGTGGTCTGGTTGTGGAAGGTTTGGAGCCAGAAGATAAGCAGCAGAGCAGTTACAATCATGGAGATGATTTTGATGAGCCGGATGGACCACAAGGAATGATCATTTTTCCAAAGCTTGAAGACGTTCCCCCTAGTACTTGGAGCCGAGACCTTCAACTACAGTCCGCAGATGGTGGACGGCTAGAAAAACGCACGGACACACTAAGGAACACGGGTGAAGAGCTTAAGAAAGCCAACTGCTCCAACATGTCTTCATTAAAGAACCCAAAACCAAAAAGAGAGAAGAGGAGGAACGTGGAAGGACAGCCGAACAGAAGAATCGAGCAGTACGGCACTGTGCTTTGTAACTGGTTAATGAATCAATGCAGCGGCAGTGAGGAGGAGTTCAAGAAATTATTCGACCGTATCTCAGTAAAACACGTAGTAGAACACAGCGAGTACCCGTTCTTCATAGCTGAAAACATCACAGTGTTTAAGAACCCACAAACTGGTGAAGAACAGATCATCGTCGTGAAGGATGAGAAGAAGAACTCCACAGAGACCACAAGTCTGATCCATTATCAGATGTTTGTGTGTGACATTCAGAAAACTGTCCTCTTAGGTTCTAAAGAGCCTAAAGAGAAGCAGATCGGCTTTGAGGAGTCCGAGGTTCCTGTAAATCGCTGCCTGAGGAGCATCCTGGAGGTGTTCGCTCCTGCTCTCGCTGTGTTCAAAAATATTCAAAGAAAAGAAAGACTGGACTCGTATCTGAAAACGATCCAAGGGCGGAAAGAAAATCCTCGTTAGTGTATTTGTGGAGGATCAGAGAACAGTACATGGAACAGGAGTTTTGCCTAGGTTACAAACCCAAACTGTCATCTTACGCTGGGAAAATACGTCCATTTGTTCAGATATAATCCAAGATTTTGATTATTTCTCAATATTTTGAGTCTTTAACGTTCACGGCTTCACACTGCAGCCCCGATCATGAATGTTTTTTAATCCATTGTTTTGTTTCCACACTCGTCGACTGGCTGATTAAGGACGTCTGTGCTGAAAATACTCAGAAAAAAAATATTTACTGTTTTTTTATTTCTTTTATTGATTTTTAAAACAATACCTGCACAAAGCTGTAAAATTTCTCCTATTTTTGCATATTTGTCACACAGAAGTTTCAAATCAAACTACTTTTAATATCAGACAGACTGAAAAAATCATTCCAACCTTCTGAGACCGCATTCCAACAGAAGAACATCGTAACAGGGTTTTTAATCACACACGACTCCTACATACAGGAGCAGCAGAAAGAAGAAAAGAAATCTCATTTTTTATGTTTTTTTAGGTTTGACAGGGCAGTGGTAGCTCAGTAGTAAAGGTACTAGATCAAAAGGTCACTGGTTTAAGCCCCACCACTGCCAAGCTGCCACTGTGTACTTTGGTGTCCTGCACAGAAAACTGAAGCTGAACGTTTTAAAGTTTATGTTCCACTAATTCAGTCACTGTATAAGATCAGCTGTTAATATTAATAAAATCCCAAGAATAAAACTGAGCATTTTATCTTTTTTATCACTCATGTCATGATATGATTCCAGTAGTTTTCAGCAGTGTTGGACTTTGCCTCATTATGACGTCCACACACTTTATTATTCCAACCGCAGTGAGGGTCACAAGAACCTCGGTAAACTAACACAGAGCTCCACAATCCAACCACCACAAAGGTAAGTGAAGATTTACCACAGAGATCAGCTTCTAAAATCAAAACTTTGTGTTTTTAAAGCTCTACAGGTTTAATAATGGAGATTATTTACTGTTTTAAGTTTACTTACTTACATCAGACAGATTCTATGTAGTCAAGAGATATGATTAGCTGCAAAATGTACAGTTTCATGTTAAATTTTTCCCTTTTATTTAAGTTTTTTGTGTTGATTCTGTCACTTATTGGAAATAAAAACAAATAAAAAGTATGTGGACGCCTGAAACTAATTATTGACGTTTTTGTTTGGCTTTCTGTAACATTAGTGTGACAAAAATAATGACCAGAGCATGAGAGCAAGTTTAAATAAACCAAGATTTGTTAATTAGATTTAAAAATAGTAAAACTTTAAAGTAAAATAACCCACACCCACGAACTACAGGAAACCTACAGAGAACTTCACACGTGTCTGAAGAGGCAGCGCTGTGTGTAACCGGCAGAGGCCGCCAAATTGCACAGAATTCAATCCTAACTGACACCCTGTGAAGAATCACCTCTATTCTACCTCAGTTCAGTGAAACAACGATTATTTCCATTTTTAAAACTTGCGTGCAATTAAAAAAGTCCAAAGACAAGATTTTTATATAATAAATTTTTATTGTTTTTATGTACCATGGATTCACAAAGTTTAGTTTTATTAATTTTTTTTCTCGTTATGTGCAGGATCCAGACTGACGAAGCTATGGGTGCAATAAGTAAGTTCAGAAATATTATAAATATTATAAATAATAAAACTGAGGGGTTCTGCCATGGCTCAAAACTTCTAAACTTTATTCAGAATTGCCAGTCAGTTAAAAAAAAACATTTCTCAAAGCAAGATTGCAAATAATGTGGGTCATTCACCATCTACCCTACATAATATTGTAAAAAGATTCAGGGAACTCACAATCTCAGTCGATGTAGGGCAAGGCTGGAAGCCACTTTTAAATGTACGAGACTTTCATGCCCTCAGATATTGCATGAGAAACAGTCAGTTACTGTTTGCTTTAGTCAATTAAAAATAAATGTTTTATATTGATGGTTTTTCACTATCCAATTTGAAACAGATCTCAGGTCTGTATCCACCACTGCCAAACTGGAAGAATGGGTCTCTGATCCCAGAATCAGCCAAAACCTGATTGATGACCTGAAGGAGAAGCTCGCTCAGGGTATAATGGAGGGTCTGGAGGATTATCTGAAAGACATGAAGCTGAAAAAGAGTCTGTGGGTGTGTTCGAAAACCTAGGGAGCTGCCTTGCTGTCTTACTGTCTACATAGGCAGCTGACTTAGTAGAGAGTATTCTAATAAGTCAGTGACTTAAAAGGCAGGTTATTCGAACGCACTACTTAGATAGCGATAACATCGGGTTTAGCATTTCACGTTTAGCATTTAGCATCTTGCCATTAAAACCAATAAACTGAGGTAGCACAGCACGCTAACGTCAATAACATCTCCCTTCATGTACCGATAACGGTTAAATTTCCTGACAAGCCCGAACTTGCAAATAAAAACACTCGGTACAAGTTTATACAAGTTAAAAATCAGTAATATTTTATTTACGTTTGAAAATAACTCCATTCGTTTCTCCGCCCCGTCAGCCATGAATGCTGGGATTGTCTTGATCACTAAGGCAGCGTCGGAGCTCACTCGTTCTTGAGCCAAAATAACATTGAAATAATAAGATGCCTCAGAAGTGAGGATTTTAAGGCATCTAGGATTTCGAACAGCCTCCTTCTCGGGAGCGCGCACAGGATGACGTAAAATGCTGCCTATGTAGACAGCACACTAGCTTTTCGAACACACCCTGTGTCTCACTGCTGATGACATGGATAAGATTAGAAACAACGATGAACTTGGGTGGTTCCTTGATGTGATGAACGGTACTAAATTCCCTTTAGGTTTACTGGATTTGTTTTTTCAGAAGGACACAGACCTACCGAATCATTTACAGGTGTGTGAGGTGGGAGAATAATAATAATAATACTTTAAATTTATATAGCGCCTTTCAAGATACCCAAGGTCGCTTTACATCGAACAATAAACAGTTCAGTGAGGTACAAAAGAAAACATAGTTAATTGAAGAGATGGGTTTTTAACAGAGATGTAAATTGTGGAAGTGAAGAGACAGAGCGAAGAGAAGAAGGGAGAGCGTTCCACAGAGTGGGGGCAGCCACACTAAATGATCTGCCACCCAAGGTTGACAGCCTAAATCTAGGTGTGGCCAGCAGGCCAGCATTGGAGGACCTGAGTGAACGCCTGGGTTTGTAAGGTGTCAGCAGATGGTAGAGGTAGACCGGGGCAAGTCCATGAAGGGCTTTAAAAGTAAGGAGTAGTATTTTAAATTGGAGGCGTTTATGCACAGGGAGCCAATGCAATTGCTCCAAAACCGGGGTGATATGGTCGTGTTTTCGAGTGGATGTGAGGATCCTGGCCGCAGCATTTTGAATAAGTTGTAGAGGGCGTATCGACTTGTTAGGAAGACCATAGAGCAGTGAGTTGCAATAGTCCAGCCGAGAAGTAACAAAAGCATGGACCAAAAGCTCTGCTGTCTGAGGTGAAATCATGGGGCGAAGACGAGAAATGTTACGTAGGTGGAAGTAAGCAGACTTTGTGATGGAGCGGATGTAGGGCTGAAAAGTTAGGAGAGGGTCGACTGTCACACCAAGGTTCCGTGCAGTAGCAGCAGGAAAAACAGAGGTGTTCCCAATGAGAAGAACAGGGCAAGAGAAAGAGGAAAGTGCAGCTTTCGAGCCAATATACAGAAGCTCAGTTTTATCAGTATTTAATTGAAGATAATTCACCCGCAGCCATAGGATGAGATCTTGAAGACACCTGGAGAGAGCAGTAGGAGGAAAGGGATCAGAGGGCCTAAGGCTAAGATAAATCTGTGTGTCGTCCGTGTAGCAGTGGAATTTTAACCCGTGATTTCGGAAAATTTCACCCAGGGGAGAGATGTATAGAATAAATAGCAATGGTCCAAGGACCGAGCCCTGCGGCACACCCTGATGTATGTATGCATTATTTGAGACATGGCACCCTAGCTGCACAAAATGTTGCCTGTCAGAGAGGTATGATTTAAACCATGCAAGTGGCAGGCCGGAAAGACCAATATTGGACAGTCTGGACAGAAGAATAGTGTGGTTTATAGTATCAAATGCGGCAGTGAGTTCGAGAAGTAGAAGCATAGAGACCAGCCTTTTGTCAGCGAACAGAAGGAGGTCATTTAAAACGCAAAGCAATGCAGTCTCTGTACTATGATATGGACGGAAACCAGATTGAAAATCTTCGAGCAGGTGATTAGAATTTAAGAAATCAAGCAGCTGGGATGCCACGACTCTTTCGACTGCAGCGAGTTTCCATGATGGAGGAACATAGCCAGAAGAAAGTGATAAATTGACCATGTGACAGATAGGGGCAGCAAAAGCAGGCACAGAGGACTGAAGGAGGAAGGTAGGGATTGGGTCTAGACGGGCGGATGTGGTAGACTTTGACTTAGTGATGATTTGTGAAACTTCAGCAAAATCAACTGGTAGGAACAAAGAGAAAAGTTCAGAACCAGGCACCAGCGAAAGATGGGATGGGGCATATGCAGGTGCACCCTGAAGCCCCCTATAGATAGTTGACACCTTGTCACTAAAAAAGTTAAGGAAGGCCTCACACAAACCAGGGGAAGGGACAACTGGGTCACTGGGGGGGCATACTAGTTTTTTGACTGTGGTGAACAGCCGTTTAGGATTTTGACCAGCTTTTTTAAACACCTCAGTGTAGTACAAACAGCGAGCTTTATTTAGGGCCGCTTTATAATCGGCCACGTGGTCCGTAAATGCCAAAAAATGAACCGTGAGGCCAGATTTCTTATAACGCCGCTCTAGGCGCCGACCCAACGTTTTGAGGGCACGAAGCTCGCCGTTGAACCAGGGTGCAGAATGAGAGGAAGGCACAAACCGGGACTTAATCGGTGCCAGGGTGTCAAAAATCCTTGCCAGTGTTGTGTTGTATGATAGTGTAGCCTCATCGAGAGAGTGAAGTAAACAGATGTCATTGAAATGAGACACACTAAGAAGAGTAGACAGGGAAGAGGGATCAGCAGCAGAGAGATTTCAGTATGAACGTAGCAGTTTGGGATGAGACTTGGGAACGGGTAAGGAGGCACAGAAGGAAATAAAGAGGTGATCAGATAGGCCGGTAGAGTGCCCAGAGAATTTACTGACAATCCCATTATTAGAACAGATGACATCTAGAATATGACCATATTTGTGAGTTGGAAAATAAATAAAAAGTTGGAGAAGAACCCTCAGCCAGTAGTTCTGCACCTTCAGCTCTGAACAAGGACAATGAAAAGCTTAGAAGAAAGGAAACACAGCACCGAGTTCTTCTGGATTGGGCAATGAAACTATGTGATGGGAGTGAGAAAGAGTTAAGCAAGGTTCTTGAGAACATCTCAATAAGAAATGTGGTAGAACACAGTGAGTACCCATTTCTTGTAGCAGAAAAAGTCATGGTGTACAACGAACCACTAACTGAAGAACAAAAAAACCTCATGAAGTACAATAAAGTAGAAATTGACAAACAAAAAAATCCTGGTCATCACTGATGAAAAGAGAAACTCGGTCAAAATGATGAATCTGATTAATTATCAGATGTTTTTGTGTGACATTGACACAACAATCATGTTAAGGCCCGAAGAACCTAAAGAGCAGCACATCAAGTATAACGAGACTCTGGTTCCTACCAATCTGTGTCTGAGGTGCATTTTAGAGGTTTTCCTCCCCGCTCTGGCCGTCTTAAAAAAAAAACAGAGAAAAGAGAAGTTTTCACACCAGAAAACAAACGAGTAATAATAAACCTCAGTGATCTCAGTTCATCTCAGTGCACGTGGAACATCATTCTGTTCATTTATTTATGTTTTATAGAGTAAAAGTTTATTTCCTGGATGTGACCTGAAGTAAATGTACAATCTTCAAAACGCTTTGATGATTTTTACTTTTAGTGAAGATGTTCTCTACATTACTCTTTATCACATATGTAACATGATTCATGTGCACAAATGATAAATGTGATATTCTTTTGTTTTCGCCGAGCGAAAATCAGGGCAAAAATCGTGTAGTGTGAACCAGGCATAATATGTAAAAGATAGTGGTGCTAAATTCGGTTCATTTTATGGACTCAGGTTAATCTGAGTCACTCAGTAATGTGATCCGGTTCACTTGAGTCATTTGAGTCACTTGAGTCACTTTACTGACATCTTGATTGCGATTGATTTACTGCATGAAAATGCATCTAGATATCACTTGTCCTCCGTGCTCTTGTCTTCTGTAAATAAATCCTTCTCTCTTAATTCTCTTGTCTCCTCACACTTCTCCTGTCAGTGACAAGTTGACACTTTTTTCTAAGTGGAATCTTGATCATGGGGGAGAGGGGGGTGGACTCACCTAGCAATCAGATGGGTATATTAATGGGTCAAGGGTTCAAGGGGGATGGTCAACAATAAATTGCCATTTTAACTTCACCCAGTCAGGCAGCCACAGTGGCACAAAAACAAACAGTCAATAAATTACCATGGGGGCTATGATACTCCTTAAGTGGTACAGTAATTAAGTAGTCTGTAAGCATTTGCATGTTAATAATAATAATAATAATATAACTATATTTTGTTGTTGTTCTGCTTACAAGGAAATATGCTGCATTACTAATCTACATCACTACTACTGATAATAATAATAATAATAATAATAATAATAATAATAATAATAATAATAATAACGTGCATAAAATCAGCCACATAACGAACACCAGTGTGTTTAACCGCTTGTTTATCAGAATATTTATCTTATTACTGAGATTCACGGACTGGAGTGAAGCCGGTTCAGCCAAATCATCCCGGTGTTTCCGTGAGTCTGATCACTGGTCTTATGTACTTAACAGCAGCCAGTCAGAGGACTTATAGGATCCAGGTTCATTGACATCTCAGACTCGTGATTCCTGATTCAGTACAAAGATTCGAATCATTAACCCGGGTGATTCAGGAACCACCCAGCTCTAGTTTGCACACACACACACACACACACACACACACACACACACACAAGTCCAATTTTTGATAAAACGGGAGAAAGGTACTGAATGTAGCCGAGAAAAAAACTGAAACGTAAGTATCGATCCCATCACGTTGGTATCGATCCGATTCCAGTACCAACGTTGGTATCGATACTATCGATATTTGGATCGATCCACCCACCACTAGTGTGAGAATAATAGAATAAGGAAGTTACTTCTGAGCTCTACAATCCAGCCACCTGAAAGGTAAGTGAAGATTTACCACAAACAACAGCTTCTAAAATCAGAACTTTGTGTTTTTAAAGCTCTACAGGTTTAATAATGAAGATTAATTGGTGTTTTAAGTTTACTTATGTTCACACTACACGACTTTCCAAGTGGTCAGGTCGCTGTACAGTTCTCACTACACGACTGGATCTCTTGTAATCGGGAGTCTTTCAGGTCGGTGTGTATTTTACACTACACGACTGATGGGTGATAGGGGGTTTCACACACTACACCATCTATCACCAACTGGAATCGCAGGCGAGCTTCTCTGCTCTCCCAAAC
This sequence comes from Trichomycterus rosablanca, assembly GCF_030014385.1. NCBI lineage: Eukaryota > Metazoa > Chordata > Actinopteri > Siluriformes > Trichomycteridae > Trichomycterus > Trichomycterus rosablanca. Next base: position 3,870,296 of record NC_085996.1, on the reverse strand, counting down.
TACGTTCTGTCACAAAAACAAACGTGAGAAGTGACGAGGGGTTTAATGATACCACGTCCAAAAATGCACGTCAACAAGTAGCGAGCGATCAAAGTTTGTGTGCTGATGTGCAGCGTAAAATCAAAGAGAAAAATAAATGAATCTGAGTGGATTTGGCAACACGACCAGCATGGATTGTTCTGTAGTGAGTTGGAGGTTAATAAATATTGTTTGCAATGCAGCGTGGGTGTTTTGTAGAGAACGATAAGGTCAGAAATACTGTAAAGGTTGTGTGTGTGCTGATGTATTCTGATATAAACTATATTACGCCCCTGTCCCACCTGTTTACACTCCTCCCCTGCGTTTCCCCTCACACCGTATTTTGCGTTCCCATTGGCTGTTTGACACAGCACTCATTGCCAGTCGGGCAACTCAGATTCAAATATCTGACATGCTAGATATCTCTCTTCAGTCGTTTGGATCGAGTTGTTGAGTAGTTCACACATAGCGATTGAGAGTCGAGTTTCAATCGCAGAGCGAACGCCGAGTTGCTCCCGAGCGCCGACCAGAAAATCTGGGCAAAAGTCGTGTAGTGTGAACCAGGCATAACTTTCATTAGACGGAAAGTAAAAACTCTGTTTAGTCTAGAAATATGATTAGCTGAAAAGTTTACAGTTTTATGTTTATATTTTCCATGTTCTTAAAGTTTTTTTTGTGTTGATTCTGTCGCTGGAAATAAAACAAATAAAAAGTATGTGGATGCCTGAAACACATTATTGACGATTCTGTTTGGCTTTCTGTGACATTAGTGTGACAAAAATAATGACCAGAGCATGAAAGCAAGTTTAAATAAACCAAGACTTGTTAAATAGATTTAAAAATAGTAAAACTTTAAAGTAAAATACACCCACACACACACACAGGAAATCTACAGAGAACTTCACACGTGTTGGAGGAGGCAGCGCTGCTGTGTAACCGGCGCCAAAGTGCACAGAATTCAATCCTAACTGAGACACTGTGAAGGAAAACCTCTCTATTACACACACACACACACACACACACACACACACACACACACACACACACACACACACAAATACAAACCCAAGTTAAACCAGAGGGAAAACTGACAATTTTTTTCAATTTTGATAAAAAAATTTTTAAACCTGTGTTCAATTAAAATAGTCCAAAAACAAGATTTGTTTTATGTACCATGGATTCAGAGATTGCGATCTTAGCGCAGGTCCCAAGCCCGGACAGAAATAGGAGGGTTGTATCAGGGTATTTGGGGAAAAAACTGTGCCAAGTCTGAGGACCAGATTTTTCCACACTGGGTCATTTGATTTTATATACAGTACAAGACAAGAACTGTATTATTTAAACAAATACGCTAAAATTAAATAAATCAGGAAGGAGCAAATTCTTTTTCATGCTGTATTTATGGTTTAGTCTGTATTTTATTGAATTTTTTTTTTCATTATGTGCAGGATCCAGACTAATGTAGCTATGGCTGCACTAAGTAAGTTCAAAAATATTATAAATATTATAACTGGGGGCTTCTGTCATGGCTCAAAACTTCAAAACTTTATTAGGAATTGCCAGTCAGTACAAAAACAACATTTCTCAAAGCAAGATTGCAAATAATTTGGGTCATTCACCATCTACCCTACATAATATTGTGAAAAGATTCAGTGTATTCTCAGTCTCAGTCCATCGAGGGTCGAGGGTGGAAGTCACTGTTAAATGTACGAAACCTTCAAATGGTTCACCAATCGTCTCACACCTAGTCGCCTTCTAAATCTTTTAATAGTTCATTATATTAATAGATAATTATAAAAACAGCACAAACACTCACAGGTAATCTACCTGCTACACCATTGTGTTAGTACTGTTACTTTTCTCATGCCACGCCCACTGTTTATGACGCATTGCGGCTCCCAATTACTGGTGGAAACGCTACCAGTTCTTTAAAAAGCACCAAGGTTTTAAGAAGCCTGAACCGAACCTGTTCAAGAATCCTTTTGGACAAAATGGGCTATCAGATATCATTGCATGAGAAACAGTCATGATACTGTGATAAATACAGCCACTTAGGCTCGGGAGTACTTCAGAAAATCGCCTCTGCTTTGAGAAATACAACCTGAAACTCTGTTACACAAAGAGAACGCTGTACAGCAATTCTATTCAGAAGTTCTCTGTGCCTCAACTTGTTTCATTTCATGTTTTATTTCTTTAGCTGAAATCATTCAGTGTGACAAACATACAGTAACTGAGACTTTCAAACAGACGGGGAGCCAAAAGGTTCTTACAGCACTGTAGGTGTACATGTGCGTTTATGCCTGGTTCACACTACACGATTTTTGCCCTGATTTTCGTTCGCGACTGGTCAGCGCTAGATTTGCCGGCTCGGGAACAACTCGGCTTTCGTCAAAGCGAGATTTCTAGTATGTCAGATATCTGATCTGAGTTGCCCAACTGGCAGTGAGTGTTGAACAGCCAATAAGAACGCAAGATCTGGTGTGAGGGGAAACGCAGGGGAGGAGTGTTAACAGGTGGTACAGGGGTGTAATATAGTTGATATCAGAATACATCAGCACACACACGAGTTTTACAGTATTTCTGACCTTATTGTTCTCTACAAAACACCCACGCTGCATTGCAAACAATATTTATTAACCTCCAACTCACTATAGAACAATCCATGCTGGTCGTGTTGCCAAATCCACTCAGATTCATTTATTTTTCCTCTTTGATTTTACGCTGCACATCAGCACACAAACTTTGATCGCTCGCTACTTGTTGAGTGTATTTTTGGACGTGGTATCATTAAACCCCTTGTCACTTCTCACGTGTGTTTTCGTGACAAAACGTAGTTTGGGAGACCAGAGAAGTTGGTGATCCAGTTGGTGATAGATGGTGTAGTGTGAAACCCCCTATCACCGATCAGTCCTGTAGTGTGAAATACAGACACACCTGAAAGACTCCCGGTTACAAGAGATCCAGTCATGTAGTGTGAACTGTACAGCGACCTGATAACTCGGAAAGTCGTGTAGTGTGAACTTGGCATTAGTTATCTTACAATAAATGTTTTATGTTGATGATTTTTTTACTATCTGAAAATTGTCTAAATTTAAAACAGATCTCAGGTCTGTATCCACCATGGCCAAACTGGACGAATGGGTCTCTGATCCCAAAAACAGCCAGAATCTGATTGATGACCTGGAGAAGAAGCTCGATCAAGGTGAAATGAAGGCTCTGGAGGATTATCTGAAAAATAAGAAGCTGAAAAAGAGTGTGTTTTTATGCTGATGACATGGATAAGATTAAAAACAACGATGAACTTGGGTGGTTCCTTGATGTAATGAACGACACTACATTCCCTTTAAGTTTACTGGATTTGTTTTTTCAGAGGAACACAGACTACAACCCGTCGAATCATTTACAGGCATGTGAGGTGGGAAAAGAACCCCTTAGCCAGTAGTTCTGCACCTTCAGCTACGAACAAGGACAATGAAAAGCTTAGAAGAAAGTGCAGGAGCGAGTTCTTGTGAATTGGGCAATGAAACAATGTGATGGGAGTGAGAAAGAGTTAAACAAGGTTCTTGAGAACATCTCAATTAGAAACATGGTGGAAAACAAAGAGTACCCATTTTTTGTAACTGAAAATGTCATGGTGTACAACAAACCACTAACTGATGAGGAAGAATCAGGAAGTAGGTTCTACAGCCAAGCACGTAGAGAACGTAAAATTCTGGTCATCACTGATGAAAGGAGAAACTCGGTCAAAATGATGAATCTGATTCATTATCAGATGTTTGTGAGCAACATTCACACAACAGTCATGTTAAGTACTAAAGAACCTAAAGAGCAGCACATCAAGTATAACGAGACTCTGGTTCCTACCAATCTGTGTCTGAGGTGCATTTTAGAGGTTTTCCTCCCCGCTCTGGCCGTCTTAAAAAAAATGCAGAGAAAAGAGTTTGTTTTCACAGTTTAAGTTGTTTTTACACCTGAAAACATGTAATAATAAACCTCAGTGATCTCAGTTTATCTCATCATCATTCCCTCCACTCATTTATGTTTTACAGAATAAAAGTTTATTTCCTGGATGTGACCTGAAGTAAATTTTACTTTTAGTGAAGATGTTCTCTACATTATTGTTTATCACATATGTAACATGATTCATGTGCACAAATGATAAATGTGATATTTTCTTTTGTCTTCTTTCAATAAAGTAAAGACACACCGCTCATTATTTACCTGTTCTTGTTGAGAGAAAAGTGGACAGTTCTGGAGAACACATGATTAAAGCACAAATCGGCTTGTTTTACATTCCTCCTCTAGTCATGTGATAGACATGCCCCCATAAGCCAAATCAACCACCCCACCACCCTACTCCACAAAAATTATAACGAGAATGATTTTTTAGGTCCACTGGTCCATGCACTTGTAATGGGCTCAATCAAACTAGCCCATGTAGCGGAATGCTGCTAAAGGACTAAACCATAAATTCAAATAAGCATAAGTGATTCAACTACGGTTCTCTTCCTGCAGAGACTTCCTTCATCAGCCGACAGGTACGCATGTCTCACGTGCTCATGGTGAAGTCTTTGGTTTCAAATCCTTTTTATACGCTTCAATCAGGCTCTAAACCTCCTGGTTCTACCCACTATTCAATCCACTCTAGATAATCATATATTATTTCCCAGTAATAGTTCACCTACAGATTTATACTTCTATAATTACCACTTAGTTATGTAATTTACTGATTAACTGTTATTATTTTTGTTAATTCAATGAACATTATACTGATTTAAAATTTAGTACTGTGAGTTTGATTACCTGGGTGAGAGAAATAATCAACTAACAGACTTTACCTCAACAGAAAGTGACTGATATGATATGAATTTGGTGTTCTTTCAGATTGTAAGATTCACAGTTTTAGTATTCAACTATCAATAAAAATAACATTTATTATATTTTTTATGTTACACAAAGAAGTGTGTTATTAAAACCTGAAACCCCCAGGACCATTACACACTCCAACTAGGGTCATAAACTTTTGTCTAAACCGTAACCCTGCTTCAGGTTTCAGACTCAAACACCACGCATTGTTCAAGCAAGACTGTCGACTTTATTTAAATCCAATGAGCACAGTTTAATCTTCACGTCTAATGAAAAAGAAACAAAAGAAATAAAAGTGGCTCTAAAGTAAAACGAGACCTTCAGGAGAGAGAAGAACGCTGATCAATCACAATGGTGCTGCACTCATTAACGTGGGGTTTGGACCGTCCACCTTATTCACATTAATGTTTAAGAAATTATGGGTTAAAAGCATCCTTTGGCTGTCTTTAAACATTAATTTGTCCAAATGTGGATATATGTGGTGAAAATTGACTGACCAACACTGTACTGAACAAACACACACTTTACACTCTCATACCTGCAGCAATCCACCTTCCGCATGAGCCCGGTGGTTATGAGTGCTGTAAATCCACCTCAACCCTGACCAAGATGATTTGCTTAGTGAAAAGAAAATAAATAAAGTATTTTGAGAGCTGTTATTATTACTTATATGCCACCATTTCAAATGTTTTGTTCGTTTTGTTGTAGTGATAAGTTGGACCTTGACATGGAAACGAATGACAACCCCTGATTAAGTCACTTTAAATTCAAGCTTCCATCCTTGTGGTGTTTCTTGCTGCTTTGACATCTTATTTAAACAATAAAAACTAAACATTTTAGAGCAAAAGTTCCTGCAATGAAAGACACAAGCAGCAAGAATCTGATCAGGTCTGACCTGCCTAGCTGTGCTCATTCAAACTGATGATGCAGGAAAACCCGAGCAAACCTGTATTATATATTAAACACAAAACACATATACATTTATATTTAAATAATGAGAAATCATGTGTTATATACTCACAGTGCTCACAGTCCCAGCAAAGCTCAGGATTCAGAGTGCTGGATCAGCTTTACACTCATACTGAACTACACGGTCTTGCCTGAAAACAGGTGTTTCCACAATCTTCACCCTACCCGTATTCAGACGAACCCGCCCTTGTGCAAATATCACTTTCTTCCGCGTGGTATGAGCCAATCATATCCTCTGCCAGTCCTCCAATCACGGATTAGGAGGCGGGATATTTAGAATACTACCGTACTCGATAGTACTCTTCTCACCGCTCATACACGCACACTAGTTTATTCTGCTTACACACTGTTAGTATAGTAGTATGCATTCTAGATAGACTCTTCTACCCACCACGTAGGGGCATCAGTTAACACATGGACTTTGTATCTCAAAACCTTGACCTGAGATAATATTGAAGTCGTTTTTTTTTTTTTTCACTTTAACCAGAACAGATAACTCTAAAAACAGATAAAGGTCAATTTTGTTGCAATTAAAAATAGAAAAAATTCAACCTAGTGTAAATAACCACACACCATGTGTGTATTTTGTCTGTCAGCTCTTAAATCTGTATTTTATTCATTTATTTATTTCATTTTTAATGTTTCTTCTTAGTTGTTGTTTCTTTCTATTCTTTGCCACCCTTGTCTTGTACTGCTATAACAACTTAATTTTCCTAGGAGGATCAATAAAGTCTTATCTTGTCTTAATATTTTAAAGTCGGACGCTCTGTTGGCACGGTGGTAAATCACACCATCCCGCAACTGCTGAAATATGGGGTTAAAATCCCTGTGGTGCTATCAGCCAGTCTGGCATCTATACAGCCACTATTGGCTATGTCTGAGGGCTGGGGTATGCCAAACATCCTACCCATTGGAAGGTGCACGTGTCAGTGCCATATCCTTGTACTGGTGTTGCAACACAAAGTTAAAGCAGGTAAAGCAGGAAAAGGTTGTCAAAATGTGTTGGGTTTACTGACACTACCCTATTTACAACCTAAATACCAAGAAGTAAGAAGTCATATTTAAACATACTGCTATAATTTTTCTCTTTTAGGCAGGGGAAAGAGCGCCCATTGATATAGAATGTAACCAAGCTTTTTTGGCATAAAAAAATGCCTGTATATATGCCTTAAAAGGTCAAAAAAAAAGTTTTCCCTGCACATTGGTTTTAGAAGTTGGAAGGAAATTGATGATTGATTTAGACCACATGTTTAAGCCTGGTAAAAAAAAAAAGCCAGATGTACTATGCATAGGGGACAGTTCCCTCTGGACACTCAGGCTTTCTCCCACTTTCCCAAAACATGTTACTAGGTGGATTGGCTGCCCTAACGTGGCCCTAGGTGTGTGAACGAGTGAATATAAAAGTGTGTAGCCTTGTGATGGATTGGCACTCTGCCTAGGGTCAGTGACAGTGGGGACAGTGGTAGCCTGGTGGGTAGAGCTCTTGGCTATCAACCGAAAGGTTGAAAGTTTGAATCCCAGCTCGGCCATGCAGCCACTGTTGGGCCCTTGAGCAAGCTTCAGGGGGGCCGTACACTGGCTGACCCTGCACAAACAAGCTGGGATGCGCGAAGAAAGAATTTAATTGTACTGTACATATGAATATGTATAAATGACTAATAAAGTTTCGCATTTTAGTGTGTATTCCAGTCATGCCTTACACAGAATTAAGAAAAGAATGTAACTTTTATTTCTGTTATGTTAATTTATCAATCTTTACATTTCTGCATATGTGTCCAGGTTATTATTAATGAGCGACCTATCATAATCGTTTTAATGATTTTGTAAGTGCATTCTGGTTTTATACCAAACATATGCGGATTCCTGGCTGCGTTATCTCATACAGGTTTAATATATAGGATGCCTAACGAGTGCACAATAACATGGTATCTATGGTGTTTTTACACACTAGTTAGTACAGCAGTGTGCGGTTTGGGACGCGACCATTCCTTCGCGCCCTTTCTTCTCACGAGACTCGAAATAACGGTTTTCTACCAGACGGTTCTTCTCTTATCGGTAATTTTCTATCCAAACATTTATAACTTTTATATTTGAAATCGAAATGAAACTGAAATATTAGCCAAAAATTCGAGGGAAATTCATTTTTAAAACGTTATTTTGAAAGGTAAAGTTAAGGTAAGTCCGTTAAAAGGTAAGCTAACGTTAATGACAGTTACTACTGAATCGACCCTGGCTCTGAGCTAGTTAGTAAGTCCTGTTTAATATTCATTTAGATAAATTATTACTTAGACCGTTCGGTATTTATTTTCATTTCATGATTTTGCAATGAACCCGTTTTATACCGGTTAACGGTTTCAAATGATTTACAAATTATTCTTTTTGGTGAGTCGGTTCGTTTTAGTCAATGTGTAAATGAATCGATTCCTCTATGAATTCTCGGTGCAGGTCCTACTGAATCGATTCTTTTACTTACTGATTCCTTCAGAACGAATTTAAATCTATTTATTTATTAGGATTTTAACACACTCTGGTTACATTCATCAGGGGTTTTGCGAGCGGCCGACCGGGGGGGGCGTGGCACTACGAGATTAATACTATGAGCCGGTGGCACACGGGACTGACGGAAGATGTTCCAGGCATCCGCGATTGAGCCGTGGCTCACTGAGGGGAAGGGGGGCGTTTGCTCCGCGCTCTATCAAGGGGAGGGGGCGTGGCCGCGGTAGGGCTTAGCACGCGCTTTCGCGCTCCAACAAGGGGAGGGGGGGCGTGGCAGAAGCAGCGCTCGTCACACGCGTTTGCTCCGCGCTCTATCAAGGGGAGGGGGCGTGGCCGCGGTAGGGCTTAGCACCAAGGGGAGGGGGCGTGGCCGCGGCAGGGCTTAGCACGCGCTCCCAGAAGGGGAGGGGGGGCGTGGCAGAAGCAGCGCTTGTCACACGCGTTTGCTCCGCGCTCTATCAAGGGGAGGGGGCGTGGCCGCGGTAGGGCTTAGCACCAAGGGGAGGGGGCGTGGCCGCGGCAGGGCTTAGCACGCGCTCCAACAAGGGGAGGGGGGGCGTGGCAGAAGCAGCGCTTGTCACACGCGTTTGCTCCGCGCTCTATCAAGGGGAGGGGGCGTGGCCGCGGTAGGGCTTAGCGCCAAGGGGAGGGGGCGTGGCCGCGGTAGGGCTTAGCACGCGCTTACGCGCTCCAACAAGGGGAGTGACAGAAACGGTATTGACTCGTTACACAAGGACAATTTTGTTTCTCCAGTTAACTTGGCACGTCTTTGTACTGTGGGAGGAAACCAGTGTTCCCGGAGGAAACCCACATGGACATGGGGAGAACATGCAAACTGCACACAAAAAGGACCTGGGTATCGACAAATCTGTTATGTAACTAACTACAGTGCACGGGTGCGCAGCAGATCGAGTAGATGTGGCCTAGCAACATGAACTCCGAGGGTCTGGATTCGAATCGCCCCTCCGGCTGCTGACTATGAGAAATTTTGCACGTTCTCCCCAAGTCCACATGGTTTTCTACTGTGTACTGTGGTTTGATAGCACCATCCAAAACATGCAGATGGTGGAATGGCTAATCTAAACTGTACAGTACACACACATTCTAAATTGGGGAGGTTGGGCATTTGTCTGTGTACTATTAAGTAGGGAGGGTCGCCTCAGGAAGAGCATCCAGATCCATTGTGGTGACACATAAATACAGTAGTACAAAACAAAAACTCTTATTGTCTATTAAAAAACACTGACGATCCTTTAAAGTTCATGTCACATCAGTGTTTGTCCTGTTACAGGAAGTGATGTGACTGATTCATTTTATATGGCAGCTTTAAATATCACATAAATTTATATGGATTTAATGCACTTGTGCTTTTGATAGACATGAGTGGAGCTTCGCAGGCAGAAATGGGGGACACGAACCCATCAGAGTCTGTAAAGCGAAGGCCAGGCAGGTATCACCAGTCTGCTTTGAGCATGCTGGCCATTCACAAATCCACAATGGAGAAACAGGTGAGATGAATTTACATTAAACCATAATGAAAGACCTGTTCTGTAGACGTGAAGCTGACCAGCAGGACTTTGTTAACCTGTAGGCCAGATTCAGACAGGAGAGGGAGGTGAGGAAGGCTAGTCTGACGCCAGCACACCAGTACATGTTTGAAGTCCTGGCTGTTGGGCTTGGCCTGGAAGTTTCAGCGGTAGAAGATTTTATTCTTGATGCCCCATCAGTAAGTTTTACAGCAGATTTATAGGGCTGGGCGATTTTGCAAAAAAAAAAATCTCGATTATTTTAAAATTATACCCGATTGTCGATTATGATTTAGATTTTTTTTTGTTCTTGTATAATGCAATTAAAATAAGACTCAAATTTCTTTTTTTGCATTGTAATTAAAGGCTGCAGAAGTGCAAAAATAGTAACAGCACCACCTATAATAATCCTTTTAAGGGACTCAAACTTTATAACAATAACGATATCACAATAATTAAAACAAAATAGATCTAAATGATCTATATCCTTATCTATCTATATCTAAGAATAGCTCACAAACAACTTTAATTTTAAATGATGTTCAGCAGAACCTCCTTACATTAGGAAAAAAAACTACAAAAAGTCCTTTACAGGTTTCTTAAAAGGAACTCGTACGAGCCTGTACTGTGCTGTTTCCACCACTGAGTGAGTCTGTATCAGTATCTACACTGGGGGGGGGGGGCATCAAGCGATCACTCAACTCAGCTTTGATTTTGTCCTCTTGTGATTTGGGGGGTGGATACAACATTTTAAACATGTAAGGATGTGTAATGTGTCATTTTAGTCCCATAAAACCTTCAAACTGTGTTAACCACTATTATGTGTCGTAGAATGATTCGATTCCATTGAACGGCCCTTTAAGCCAAAATAAAGGAACCGATTCGCGCATTTGGGAGTCATTACATACATACGGCTCTTTAAAAGGAACCGAGACAAAAGATCCGACTCCCTATCGCAGAATTCACTGCAGCAGTTTCCCAGACGCGATTTCTTTACTCAGTAACGGATGTGATTTAAAATGTAGTGAATTACAATTCTTAGTACAAAACTTACTTAAGGCTACGAGGCTGCGCGAGCCTTAAGGTCGTCATCTCAGCTACTTCTTTTTGTTCCACGATCCAGATCAAAGCAAAAAGGAGATCGGGCCTTTTTAATTGCGGCCCCAAGATTGTGGAACAGTTTGCCGCTAGAGATTAGGGCTGCATCATCATTGACCTGTTTTAAAACTAAATTAAAAGCTTATTTTTATGCTATGGCCTATGATAATAGTTGAGATTGATGGGTTATGTCGTTGTGTTTGTGTATGTGTGTATATGTATGTGTGTATATGTATGTGTGTACATGTAAATTTGTACTTTTTGTGAAGCACTTTGGGCAGACATTATTGTCTGCAATAGTGCTATATAAATAAAATGAACTGAACTGAACTTAAGTAAAAGTAAAATGACAGGCTGTAAAATCTACTTTAAAAAGTACAAGTACACAAAAAGACCGACTCAATTACAGTAACGCGAGTAAATGTAACTCGTTACTTTCCAGCCAATCCTGATCGCGCTCATCGGCTCCGTATTTTGATTCAGTTCAGCGGTGTTTGATTCAGTGAATCTTAATGAAACTCTTCTGTTTGTGTCTCGTTTTGCCGATCGTGTTTGCGCTCCTTATTTCTGAATCTAACCGTTAGCGTGTATAATCCTTGTTATCTTCCGTTTACTGTTTTGGTTTTCGCTGGTTTTGGACTCCAACTGGTTTTGTACCCTGTTTTTATATGAAACTTTCCCTGATTTATATTCCGCGAGCGTCTGCTCAGTTTCTGCTTCGTGACATGTTGGTATTTTCATTAAAATATAAAGTATGTAAACAATCGCGATTGAAAACGTTCATGCGAATTAACCGAATTAATCGTGAAAATCGCCCAGCCCTAATTTATACAGTGAAAGCAACAGAGGTGGACAAAATAACGGAAACAAACTACAATTAAATGTATTGCTTAGCCAAACAGTGATGCATAACTCAGTTTCTTTCACTTATTTTGCATTTAAAATGCACCACATAACCAGGCCTTTCTGTCTTTTTTTGATAGTTAGCACCGTTTGATGATTTCTTTGCCAAAGGAGGGTCAGAAGTTATTTCATTTGCGTACCAGGAATCAGAGGTTCCAGGAGTAGGTGAGGACATGAAGAGCTGAACGTCTTTATGTTGCTTTTTATCTGTATTAACAGAACAAATTAAAGAATATCCACAAATCAGCTATATTGTTATAACAACAGCATAGTCGTGTCATGCACAGTAATAAACAGCATGTATGTTCTGCTCCCTACGTCTCTTAAACATTGTGTATTAATTCATTTATTTACATACATTTATGTTTTATTATTGACAGGGTGTTGCTGTTATGTATTGATTCAATATTTGTTAAGGAAGCATATTATTATTATTTAAACAGGATTTGGCCAATTAAGGACATTCACTATAATATTACACAAAGGTAATTTCTGCTACTGAACACTCTCTTTTCTCATCCTGTTCATATTAAATGCTGTAGAATGTGGTCGCACTTTTCCTGGCGTGTCGAAGGGAACCAAAATGATGCGACTGTTCCTGGCCGATATGTCCGACACATGCTTTGAAGGACTTTGTTTGTTTTTTCTGAGAACCAACGCGGATGTTGCACTCAACCCAGCGAACATCCACAAGGTGACAAACTGCACTTAGTTAGCACATTGTTATTATTTCTGCAGTGAGCTGTGCTCATTTCAGAGATGCCTGGTCTGTTTTTATTGTAGGAGATTTATCTATCCATGCTCAGCGCCACAGAGGGGATGCTGAAAGGAATAAGAGATTTGTTATCAAATGTGTACATACCAGCAGTTTGTACAACTGAGAACTGGGGGGCTTTAAACCAGTCTAAACATGGAGAGAAAATCAAGCAGAACTTTAGAGATGACCTGTTTCACTTCACGCACTTTCTGGATGGTAAGAGTATGTTTTAAAAATATGTGTTTTTATATCTTCTGTAATTCTAAAAAGGTTATAAACAGTGGTATGTAGGCTGGTTCTGATAAAGAATTAAAAGGCAAATAGAATCCTGACTGGTGTAATTTATGTTTAGATAATGTAAATTAACTGAGGTTATTTCTAGGTTTCTTTTTTTATTGTTTTTATGCATTTTCCCTTTTTCTCCCAACCTAGTCATATCCAGTTCTCTCGATTATATCGCCCCTCCACTGCTGCAGACCTGACCCTGTTTGAGGAGGGCAGTATCTAACACACGCCCCCTCTGACACGTGTGCAGTAGCCAAACGCTTCATCTGCATGAGTCGGGTTCTTTTTGATGTGCCTCTCTGTGATATGCTGTTCCTGGCAGGAAAAAAGAAGCGGTCAGTGACTGCACATGTGTCAGAGGAAGCGCTTGATAGTCTGTGCTTCAGCGTGGGAGTAGTTACAGTCGAGGAATCGGATACGACTAGATTGTGTTTAGACCCCCCCGTGTTTAAGCTGGTCATGTATGATTCATTCTGCAGAGATGCAGCTGAGCATCGAGGGTACCGTTAAACTAACAAAAGCCTCAGAGATCGACTTCTCCAGACTTGTGACCTTTGAGAATATAAAAGCGGCGGCTGAAGACGCGGACATGGTGCGCAGACTCGAGGAGATTTTAATGGGGTGGCACAAGCAGATCGAACAGGTGCGCGCCTTCACATAACAACAGTACAGTCATGTTACCTGTGTAAATTTGCCCTTACAGCACATGTACGACTTTTTAAAGTGTTTCAGTCACATTAGCTTTCAATTTACCATAAATGACCTGTTAAAATTTAAATCACGTCACATGGTTTCTTATCAACAAGGTGTTTAAGCTTCATTTAATTAAAAACAGCTATCAAAATCACAGCAAACATGACAGAACAGGAACATGAAGATGTATACTATAGCTAGAGGTACAATAGCCCCGTCCAGGGTGTTTCTGTGTGCCTTGCGCCCATTGAGAGCTGGGATAGGCTCCAGCACCCCTTGCAAATAAGCAGCTTAGAAACTAGAGATATTCCCTACAGCTTTGGGTAATATTAATGTACCATACTAATGTACCATACATGTTATTTATTAAGTTATTTTAGCACGTCTGACACACTGCCTTGCCACAAATCTATGGTCTTTGTACTGCCACTACATCCTGTCGTGCAGATTTAAAGGTGACCGTGTGAGACCTTTTGGGTTGTAGGTGCTGACAGAAAGGAATCAGATTCGTAGAGAAGATGATGCGTTGGGGCCTTTGACAGAACTCGAACACTGGAAAAGGATGTCTGCAAAGTTCAGCTCCATCATAGAACACATCAAAGGCTCAGAATGTAAAACTGTGGTGAACGTCCTTCATATAAACCGATCAAAGACCATAAAGGTACAAGACATCATAAAAAATATCTGTTTTTTAATGGTGATGTATAATGACGTACAGAGATAGGCATGATATCGTACACCACAGTTTATTGTGGCTCTAATAAAATGGTTTTGTTCTTCAGCTATGGCGGGAGCTAGATAACAGAATAACTGACTGTGCGAACGAGGCTAAGGACAACGTAAAATATCTCTCCAGCCTGGAGAAAATATGTCGGCCTCTTTATAACTCTGATCCAGTAAGTGTACTTTACTCCAACGTGCTCAGAATTAGTGGCTCACTAGGGTAAGTGAATAAAAGAAAATAAGAATTTAATCTTTGTGCTCCTAAGTATATGACCTATATGCACACCCATGAGCCAAAACATTAGGACTACCCGCCATATGTGCTGCCTAAACAGCTCTGACCTGCTCAGACATCTGAAAGAGTCCTGTGGTATCTTATAGCAGGACATTATCAGCTACTCCTTTAACTTCTGTATGTTCTGAGGTGGATCGTTCTCTTGGAGTTTGAGGGTGCCCCAGTTTGACTGCACCCCATGCACATAACCTGGTTAATACAGACATGGTTTAATGAGTTTGCTGAGGGGACTGAAGTGGCTCGCATAAAGCCCTGACCTTAGCACTACTGAACATGCTAGGAAGAAATCAGGAGCACAAATTCCTATAGATATTTTAAGATGTTGTGGAAAGCCTTCCCAGAATTGAGTAGGCTGTGACAGCCTCAGTTTGGGTGGGAACACTATACTTGCACCCATGGTTTTGGTATGGGATGTACTTGTTTTTCACCTCACTCATCATCTTCTCAGTACCATGTACAGGCCAACACTACTCTTGCCTCTATATATTGTTTTTTTAGATTAGAAATGTCTTTTGTATTTATTGTAGGCCTTTTTGTTCTGTGTTGCACCCTGGTCCTGGAGGAACGTTGTTTCTTTTCAATATGTACTTCTCCCTCTAGCGCATGCTGTGTGTCCACATACTTTTGGCTAAATCGCTCTTCCCTAATACTATCACCGTTTATTAGGTTTGTATCACTTCTGTGTTTATATTATTTTTAGGTCACCATGACTAAAAGTATCCGGACTCTCATCACCACCATTTGCATGATACATGATGTGTCAAGATATTACAACACGTCTGAACGAATGTCTACACTTTTTATTAAAGTACGTGCATACTTGTATATTTGATTGGATTGTTTTAGTTACCTGGTGGTTTCATTTGATCATACAGAGAATCCGAAATACTGTGTATACATCATTACAGGTTACTAATCAGATGGTGACCGCCTGCAGAGCTTACCTTACTAATAATGGCACCTCAAGCATTTGGGATCAGGACACACACGATCTCATTAAGAAGATGCAGGTAGGGTGTGGTTTGTTTATTCGGCTCTCCTCGTTTTATATCCAGTTAAACGAATCGTCTGTTATCTTTTTGCAACAGGAGTGTATCTGCCTGTTTGAGGAGTATCGGTCATGCTTCCAAAGTACGAAGAAGCAGAGGCTCGAGACGCAGCCCGGGAAATCATTCGAGGTGTCGGAGATGTACATCTTCCGCAAGTTTGACGATTTCTGCAAGAGGCTCGAGAAGGTGACCAGCCATTTTCACATGACCACGACACCGAGCAGAGCCGTCCTGGTCCATCCCTGAATCCCTGAAGTGTTTTGTGTTTTTAGATAACTCAGATGATCACAGTGATAAAATCGTTCTCGGCCCTCGGCCAGTCAAGAATCGAAGGGCTCGAGGCTCTAGCTGCAAAGTTTCAGAACATCTACATCAACATAAAAAAGAAGGAGTACGACATACTGGCTCAAAGAAGAGAGGTGTTTGAGGTGGACTTTACCGAGTTCATGTCTCACATCAGTAACCTGGAGGTGAGTGGAGTGTTTGACTTAAGAAACATTAAACAGACTAAACTCATTAGTACTTTTTTCCAGTGCCGTTGTTAGTAGTTAAAGTTGGAATGTCTACACTAAGACATCATTTGCTTTTTATAGCAGCGGTCCCAAACCTTTTTTGCACCATATACCGGTTTCATATAAGATATAATTTCACGGGCCAGCGGGCATAATAAAAACACAAAGTGCATAACAATACTACTCACCAATAATGGACACCCCCACCTAGGGGTGATAGGAGGCAATAACACCTGAAGTTTGTTCCTTATGTTCGGTCTAATCCGTAACTTTCACCACTGCAGAAAATCCCGCTTCACAAAGATAGGATGTTAGAAATGGACCCAGTGTTTTACATTTTACATTTTCAGCATTTAGCAGACGCTTTTATCCAAAGCGACTTACACAATGAGCAATTGAGTGTTAAGGGCCTTGCTCAAGGACCCAACAGTGGCAACTTGGTGGTGGCGGGGCTTGAACCGGCAACCTTCTGTTTACTAGTCCAGTACCTTAACCACTGAGCTATCACTGGCCCCAGTGTTGTCATTGCCTTTGTAGCGATCTCTAATTATTTATTCTTTCTGTGCGGCCCGGTAATAAATGACCCGGCCTGTGGCCCAGTGGTTGGGCACCACTGTTCTACAGCATTACAGGTTGGATTTGGCCCGTTCCATTTCACAATTGTGGTATTTCTGATGTACTCACAGTTTAAAAAACTGTTAAATTTCCAAAATAATTTATGTCCGGAGATTCGGGCATTATCATTTTATTTTAGAATCACGTCTCGAGTTATTTTCGTAATATTACGATTATTTCTGTAGTAAGTTCTGGTATGTTCCCAGATTTTGTGCTCTTGTAGCGTTTACAGAAAAGCAGCCTTATATCCTAATGCTTTCAGCTTCATACTTCTTTGTAGGTGTGCTGTTTTATGGATATGTGCCATCCTTCTCCCTCCAAACTGAATGTGCCAACCAAAGAGTTCTATTTGTTGTGTCTGACCAGAGTAGATTATCCTTTCATACGTCATTTATCATTATGATTAATGTAATATAAACGTCTAGCATAATTACAGGATAATTAATTCAGCTGCAGTTTGCACTCTTTTACATGTATACAATTACTTTTACATATATACAATTAAACATATCATTTTTTTTTTCTTCAGCACCAACTTCAAGATTTAATGAGAAAATGTTTCTCCAAGATTTTTTCATCTCAACAAGCCTTAAAACCCTTTCATGCCTGAGTGGAACATTCCATTTTCGGACACTATGTAACATGGTCATAGAAAAAACCTTATTGTGTAAATACCGTACGTAGCATAGACTACATATACATACCATTATAACCAGAAGAATCAGTTCTTTAAAATGATATAAAACTCAGTATGGTTATTTAAGTGTAATATAACCAAATCTATACAAAAATCCTTCAAAATCAACCTAAAAAACCTCTCAATTTTTATTTCATACATAAATACTTACATTTTTAACACATTTCTGTGCAATTTAGAGAAAAATATAGAGTATATGAAATGTTTGCAATTTTGTGAGCCATTTGTCAAGATAATAATTTTGAATCTATCATCTTCTATTCAAAAGTTATGATCAATTTAGCAGAAGGTGTCATTTAGCAATTTAGAATGTTCGTGTAGCTCCTTTTTCACCTCACTTTTTACCAATGTCAGCATACACTATAAACCAATGAAAGTGTACTTTTATGAAAAAAAAACCTGCATATACACACACCATTATAACCAGGAGAATCAGTTCTTTAAAATTCTATGAAACACAATGTTTTTCAAGTGTAATATAATAAATGTTTACAAAAAACCTTCAAAATCAACCTAAAAAAATCTCTCGTTTTTTATTTAATTCATAAATACTTACATTTTTAACACATTTCTGTGCAATATAGATAACAATATAGAACATATGAAATGTTTGCAATTTTGTGAGCCATTTGTCAAGAAAATAATTTTAAATCTATCATCTTCTATTCAAAAGTTATGATCAATTTAGCAGAAGGTGTCATTTAGCAATTTAGAATGTTCGTGTAGCTCCTTTTTCACCTCACTTTTTACCAATGTCAGCATACACTATAAACCAATGAAAGTGTACTTTTATGAAAAAAAAACCTGCATATACACACACCATTATAACCAGGAGAATCAGTTCTTTAAAATTCTATGAAACACAATGTTTTTCAAGTGTAATATAATAAATGTTTACAAAAAAACCTTCAAAATCAACCTAAAAAAATCTCTCGTTTTTTATTTAATTCATAAATACTTACATTTTTAACAAATTTCTGTGCAATATAGATAACAATATAGAACATATGAAATGTTTGCAATTTTGTGAGCCATTTGTCAAGATAATAATTTTGAATCTATCATCTTCTATTCAAAAGTTATGATCAATTTAGCAGAAGGTGTCATTTAGCAATTTAGAATGTTCGTGTAGCTCCTTTTTCACCTCACTTTTTACCAATGTCAGCATACACTATAAACCAATGAAAGTGTACTTTTATCTTAATTATTACTAAATTGTCAACATTCATGTTTTTGAAATAAGACAGCAGATAAAATGTATTTGACAAAATAAGCACTCTAACAACAGTGTATAGTTCAAAAAAATTAAAGATTTTTATTAGAATTATATACACTTCTCATTCTATAAATAATTTCAAAACAACAATACAATATAGTTCAGCACTACTGAAGAACATCACTCCATAAAACAAACTTTCAAATAATCCAATTCAACAATACAAGAAAAAGCAATTATTTGTTCAGGATAATCATTGAACAATTCAGTAAACAGTTTTGAGGCAACAGGATATCAAATCTCATCTAAGCCATTTTGCCAAAAATTCACTACAACATATTTAACAGACAATGCACAATGGATAATTACCTCAAATTACCTCCTTCCAATGAACACTGAACTTTGACCTGTGAAGAGAAAGAGAAACAAAGAACATATACACAAACACAGGGGTTGAGGAAGGATGAGAGGGACTGACAGTAGAAGACAGAAGCCCTGTGTAGGTCTAACTGCGAAACTCATCTCCTTCGCTAGAATGCCAAGACTGAAAACAGTTTCGATTGCCAACTAAACAAAATCTTCTACCTTGGCACTCAGGAGCCATGCATGCAATCTTTGTTTTATTTTCTTTTTTGAATTTGTTGTAGCAAAGCCAGCAATTTCTTGATACTTGCTCTATCCGAGGAATGTGGGTGACGTAAAACGATGAGGAAGTGGTTGGAGCTACTGAAAGCTGAGATGGCAAAATTGAATCGACGGCAATTTCTGCAAGTTGGCGTGACAGATTTTCCCTAAAGTTTATCTGGCTGTAGCCTGCTGAACTAAACCCATAACGTGATGCTGGATTGGAATGATGCCAGTCCTGAAACAAAATGAAACTATTAACGACGGCTATGTCCACAAAATGGAAGAAAAGTGTTTTCCACCACTTTTGAGTTTTCTGAAGCAGATTGTATGTGTTTAACATTTGATCAGATCTGTCAACACCTCCCATGTGTTTATTGTAGTCCTTTACTACAGCTGGTTGACGGACTACTTTTCTGTCCCACGTGGCACCATTCTTTACCATCCTAGAAACCTCTGATGAATCATTAGCATTGTGGAAATTAGAGAGGCATGTAACTGCTCGCGTGTCCTTCCACTGAACTACTAAGACATTTCCGTCAATTCTACACCACCTCATATCACCACGGTTAGCTTGCCGCTCCCATTTCTTGACATCTTTGAAATCCACTGGGAATTTCTTACGATTAATCCTACATGTCCCACAAGCATTGATTCCCCACTCCTTAAGTCGGACCATAACAGTTGGTGATGTATAGAAGTTGTCAAACCATACTGTGTGACCTTGATTTTTAAATGGCTGCACAAGGTCTTCGATCACTTTTATAGCCAAATCAGTTACGCGCCCATCAAGACTTCCTGTGTAAACATCAAAGTCTAAGGTATATCCCGAATTTGAAGTTGCAATGACCCACAATTTGAAACCCCAGCGAGTAGGTTTGCCCTTCATATACTGCTTGAATCCTGATCGACCTTTTGATTTTACCATTCTCTCGTCTATGCTCAGATTTTCATTAGCCTGGAAAAGCTGCTGACACTTGGTTTTGAGGTGGTCCATCAGGTAACGCAACTTCCTAAGACGATCAAGATTATTTTCTGTGGCAGGATCTACAACATGGAGGGCTGCCATCAATTCCTTGAAACGGTCACGGGACATGAATAACTTGGCCCATGAACCCTGAAGAGATTTGGTTCCCCAATATCTGTGAATGCTGTGCAGGGACGTGAAACCCATGTAAATAAGGAGCCCAAGAAAGCGGTAGAATTCATCCGGGGTCACTTCTTCCCATGCCCCATGATGGTTCGCATAAGACGGCCTATTCAGTACAAGCTCCCACCCCTTAGAGTTTGTAAACTGGCAAATCTCGGCAACGATGGTGTACGTGAAAAACAACTTGAAGAAGTCTATTTCACGCAAGGTACTTGTGGCTGACCGTACAGCCCTATGCACACTTTCCAGATCTATGCCTACTGGACGAGAGGGATTAAATGGTATGGGCTTTGGTGCTTCTGTGTCTACATCAGCATAGGAAGGAAAGGATACAGAGTCAGGAAAGCGTTTCCGCTTCCTACCTGACATGGGACAAGAAAGACTAACCAAACCCATAAAAGAAAGCAAACATTAGTAAAAATCATAATCTCAGTTTGTACTCTTTTGTTAATTTTAACTTTTTGTTGGCAGCCCTGATTGTGTGTGTGGATGCAAATGCTGACATTTATTGTCAGCATATATGTACACACACACATTTACAAATACACACTATTGGAATACATGCATTTACCGATAGGAGGTTGTTGGTTGATCCCTCTGCTCATCTTGCTCCTCTTCATCCTCTTCTTCCCCTTCATCCAAGAGCTCCATGTCCATGAAGTCCTCCTCTTCAATGGTCATGCCTTCATGATCTTCATAGCTGTCATGTTCAGCAATAAGTCTAAGCTCGTCAGGGCCTAGCCGCCGTCTCCTCTTCAGAGACTCCATAAGGCATGAATATTGAGCCTTGTCTCCATCCATCTCAGAATAATAAAAGAAAGAGATTACAGTGAATAAAGGTGGTGACAGTGATGTTATTTTAAAAATAATTACATATATGTAGAATTCAATCACAAACACTCTATATGTTTTTGCCAGAGAAGCTAATGTCCACAGGCTCATGTTTAGAAGTAAACTCAAGTACACTGAACCAATACATATGACAAAAGTTTCTCAAATCTGGCACATGGTTTACACATAAAACAATAATTATCTAAGAGAAGCAATAATTACAAGAAAAAACTTGATGCTATGGTTATATTTAAAATGTTGTAAATAGTCACAGACTGAAATGTTATGCACCTGTATGCTTTCAAAAAAAGCTTTCAAAAAAAGTTTGATACCATATTTTTGTGTCCCTTTCAAATATATCTTGCAATACATTAGAAAATTATGCAAATCTGACAGAAATATTTTATAGATAAAACTATATTTTACTGATACAAGTAAGAATTACCACAGAAAATAATATATTATGGTAAAAAAAGAAGTTATAAATTGCCCAGACTGACATGTTATCTACTTATATGCACCTATATGGTAGCATAGCATACTTTAGTCTCTCAAATAAATGCAGCAATTTTTTAGAAAATGATGCAAATTTGACAGAAATATTTTATAGATAAAATAATATTTCTCTTTCACCTTTATGCTTTCTGCCTCAGCTTACTTTAGCCAGTCATGCTAAATGCATGCAATGCAAAATGTAATGCTATTATGAGCAAAGCTACGGTGATTTCTAAGCAGACTTTAGACAGTATTGAAGTAAAACAAGTAAGATATAACTGATTTCAAGATTACATGCATAAAATCTAACTTTGGAGTTTGAGAGCAGCCTTTGGCAGCCTTTTCAAACCACATGGCTGCAGGATGTAACAAACAGCTCCGGTAGCTTAGCTTAGCTTAGGTTCACTACTAATCACTTATTTGTGTAAAACTGCTGCATACTTTACAAACTACTAAACAAACGAGACTAAAAAGGTATCTGATAAACTCTCCACACGTATTTATTTCCATCTAGATGGACATAAAAAACATTACAATCGATTCAGAAAGGAGAGTTGTGGAGCTGACTGACTAAACTTAGAACGCAAGTCTCAAACTCACCTCAGCTTTTACAAAGCGTAAACACTAATAATATTACAATTTTACCATTAAAGCTAAGTTTTCTGAGTAGAAATGAAAAGTAATAACACTAATAAACAGTTTTAAAATAAATCTTACCTTATTTCACTGACAGAATTTCTCTTTCTGTGTTGTTCTCCAGTCGACTGTCTCAGCAGCGCTCCGTGTGAGGGCGGGGCAAATGAAAAAAATAAATTCTCCGCCTTCTCATTAAATATGCAAACCAGCCACGACACAAACCGCTTGACCAATGATATTGCCTTTTAGACTGGGTTGTCAGCTACCTGGGGCAGTTTTCAGATTTACAATCAGTGATTGGACGGCGGAGATACAAGGCTTTAAGCCATCGAAATTATTGTTTCGAAATTTGAATGGGCCGGCTCTAAAGGGTTAAACCTCCTACAAAGGTGCTCTTTAACATACAGCTATTCAAATCCACATATTACAGTACAGACAGTGTATCGTATTGGGTTTATAATAGTTAAATCGGGGCTTCAAATGCTTTTGAATTTGCCTTCAACTGGTTAATTGTTTGAAAGTCTGATGAAAAAAATAGAGGAAGGACTGGATCAGAGATCTATACAATCAGGCATTGGCTGATATGATGTAAAAAGTCTTAACCGGTCTTTGTAAGTTTGTTTTATTCACACTGAGTATCAATAAAAAGGACTGACCATTATAGCAGTGGGTGACAGAAACACTCCAGACAGGATGACCAGTTCTCAATTCAGACACCCACATCAGAGAGACTGATTTAGCTGGAAATGTGTGTGAATAATTTGCCAGAAACCGGTCGCTGTAATAAGGCAGTATGACGTATAAAAAGTCACTAAAAACCCAGATTACATTATGGCAGGATAATTAAGTTACACTGGCAGTCTGGTACATTTGTTACTACAAAGTCCGGTTTAGCTCCTGCACGTCTTGCTGATCTCTTTAAGTATTATAGCTGATTTCTATCACTTTGTTCAGAACTATGTTATTAGTGTGATTGCTGTAGGCAAGCACACTATTGTTATCCGTTAGTCATATTATTATTAGTGTGATTGCTGTAGGCAAGCACACTATTGTTATCCGAAAGTCATATTATTATTAGTGTGATTGCAGAATGCAAGCACACTATTGTTATTGTTATTTTCGTTTTCAATATATTATTGCCATTCCGCCCGTTTTTTGTCTCCCTTTCTTCGTCCGCAATTTTCGAGATATCGACCCCGTTCCAGTGCCAAATCGTCCGGCCCATACGGGAATGGACTGCTTGTATACAGCTTTTCGATTCGCCTAGCCGGTCGCCAGCCACGCCCGTTTTTCCGGAAAATTTTTCCCATAGACTCCTATTCATTTTTGAAAAAATTTTGAGATATCGACGCCGTTCCAACTATAAATCGTCCGGCTCGTTATTGATGTCACTTCTTGTTTTTTGCTTTTCGATCCGCTCGCCCGTTCACCCGCCACGCCCTCTTTTTTACCGTTTTTTGGTCCCATTGACTTCCATTCATTTTTTCTGAATGGTTGTTGAATGGTTATTTCTACAACCTTTATTTAACCTATAAGAGTCCCATTCACTTCCATTCATTTTTTGAAAGTTCGAGATATCTACGCCGTTCCAACTCTATATCGTAAAGCTCACTGATGTAACCCCGACTCAGATACAGCATGGGGATTCGAACCCACGCCCACCTGCCACGCCCGGTTTTTGGTCCCATTCACTTCCATTCATTTTTTGAAAGTTTGAGATATCGACGCCGTTCCAACTCTATATCGTAAAGCCCCCTGATGTAACCCCGACTCAGATACAGCATGGGGATTCGAACCCACACCCACCTGCCACGCCCGATTTTCGGCTCCATTCACTTCCATTCATTTTTTGAAAGTTTGAGATATCGACGCCGTTCCAACTCTATATCGTAAAGCCCACTGATGTAACCCCGACTCAGATACAGCATGGGGATTCGAACCCACACCCACCTGCCACGCCCGATTTTCGGCTCCATTCACTTCCATTCATTTTTTGAAAGTTTGAGATATCGACGCCGTTCCAACTCTATATCGTAAAGCTCACTGATGTAACCCCGACTCAGATACAGCATGGGGATTCGAACCCACGCCCACCTGCCACGCCCGATTTTCGGCTCCATTCACTTCCATTCATTTTTTGAAAGTTTGAGATATCGACGCCGTTCCAACTCTATATCGTAAAGCCCACTGATGTAACCCCGACTCAGATACAGCATGGGGATTCGAACCCACACCCACCTGCCACGCCCGATTTTCGGCTCCATTCACTTCCATTCATTTTTTGAAAGTTTGAGATATCGACGCCGTTCCAACTCTATATCGTAAAGCCCACTGATGTAACCCCGACTCAGATACAGCATGGGGATTCGAACCCACGCCTACCTGCCACGCCCGGTTTTTGTCCCCATTCACTTCCATTCATTTTTTGAAAGTTTGAGATATCAACGCCGTTCCAACTCTATACCGTAAAGCCCACTGATGTAACCCCGACTCAGATACAGCATGGGGATTCGAACCCACGCCCACCTGCCACGCCCGGTTTTTGTCCCCATTCACTTCCATTCATTTTTTGAAAGTTCGAGATATCAACGCCGTTCCAACTCTAAATGGTAAAGCCCACTGATGTAACCCCGACTCAGATACAGCATGGGGATTCGAACCCACACCCACCTGCCACGCCCGGTTTTTGTCCCCATTCACTTCCATTCATTTTTTGAAAGTTCGAGATATCAACGCCGTTCCAACTCTAAATGGTAAAGCCCACTGATGTAACCCCGACTCAGATACAGCATGGGGATTCGAACCCACACCCACCTGCCACGCCCGGTTTTTGGTCCCATTCACTTCCATTCATTTTTTGAAAGTTCGAGATATCAACGCCGTTCCAACTCTAAATTGTAAAGCCCCCTGATGTAACCCCGACTCAGATACATTATGGGGATTCGAACCCACACCCACCTGCCACGCCCGGTTTTTGGTCCCATTCACTTCCATTCATTTTTTGAAAGTTTGAGATATCGACGCCGTTTCAACTATAAATCGTAAAGCCCACTGATGACACCCCGAGTTGGATAAAGCATTGGGATACGCACGCACGCCGACCGGCACACGGCAATCACACTCGCATTTTCTGCAGGAAATGCACATCTCTAGTTATTATTATTATTCCACCCGTTTTTTGTCTCCCTTTCTTCGTCCGCAGTTTTCGAGATATCGACCCCGTTCCAACGCCAAATCGTCCGGCCCATACGGGAATGGACTGCTTGTATACAGCTTTTCGATTCGCCTAGCCGGTCGCCAGCCACGCCCGTTTTTCCGGAAAATTTTTCCCATAGACTCCCATTCATTTTTGAAAAAATTTTGAGATATCGACGCCGTTCCAACTATAAATCGTCCGGCTCGTTATTGATGTCACTTCTTGTTTTTTTGCTTTTCGATCCGCTCGCCCGTTCACCCGCCACGCCCTCTTTTTTACCGTTTTTTGGTCCCATTGACTTCCATTCATTTTTTCTGAATGGTTGTTGAATGGTTATTTCTACAACCTTTATTTAACCTATAAGAGTCCCATTCACTTCCATTCATTTTTTGAAAGTTCGAGATATCAACGCCGTTCCAACTCTAAATTGTAAAGCCCCCTGATGTAACCCCGACTCAGATACAGCATGGGGATTCGAACCCACGCCCACCTGCCACGCCCGGTTTTTGGTCCCATTCACTTCCATTCATTTTTTTAAAGTTTGAGATATCGACGCCGTTCCAACTCTATATCGTAAAGCCCCCTGATGTAACCCCGACTCAGATACAGCATGGGGATTCGAACCCACACCCACCTGCCACGCCCGATTTTCGGCTCCATTCACTTCCATTCATTTTTTGAAAGTTTGAGATATCGACGCCGTTCCAACTCTATATCGTAAAGCTCACTGATGTAACCCCGACTCAGATACAGCATGGGGATTCGAACCCACACCCACCTGCCACGCCCGATTTTCGGCTCCATTCACTTCCATTCATTTTTTGAAAGTTTGAGATATCAACGCCGTTCCAACTCTAAATTGTAAAGCTTACTGATGTAACCCCGACTTGGGTACAGCATGGAGATTCGAACCCACACCCACCTGCCACGCCCGATTTTCGGCTCCATTCACTTCCATTCATTTTTTGAAAGTTTGAGATATCAACGCCGTTCCAATTCTATATCGTAAAGCTCACTGATGTAACCCCGACATGGGTACAGCATGGGGATTCGAACCCACGCCCACCTGCCACGCCCGGTTTTTGGTCCCATTCACTTCCATTCATTTTTTGAAAGTTTGAGATATCGACACCGTTCCAACTCTATATCGTAAAGCCCACTGATGTAACCCCGACTCAGATACAGCATGGGGATTCGAGCCCACGCCCACCTGCCACGCCCGGTTTTTGGTCCCATTCACTTCCATTCATTTTTTGAAAGTTTGAGATATCAACTCCGTTCCAACTCTGAATTGTAAAGCCCCCTGATGTAACCCCGACTCAGGTACAGCATGGGGATTCGAACCCACGCCCATCTGCCACGCCCGTTTTTGGTCTCATTCACTTCCATTCATTTTTTGAAAGTTCGAGATATCGACGCCGTTCCAATTTTAAATCGTAAAGCCCACTGATGACACCCCAACTTGGATAAAGCATTGGGTAACGCGTCACCCGCCCGACCGGCACACGGCAATCACACTCGCATTTTCTGCAGGAAATGCACATCTCTAGTTAGTGTGATTGCAGAATGCAAGCACACTATTGTTATTGTTATTTTCGTTTTCAATATATTATTGCCATTCCGCCCGTTTTTTGTCTCCCTTTCTTCGTCCGCAATTTTCGAGATATCGACCCCGTTCCAGTGCCAAATCGTCCGGCCCATACGGGAATGGACTGCTTGTATACAGCTTTTGGATCGAACCAACACTGTGGGCACAGTGCCCGTTTTAAGGTGCCCGTTTTGCCCCATTGACTCCCATTCATTTTGAAAAAAATTTCGAGCTATAAATGCCGTTCCAACTCTTGATGGACCGGGTCATTAATTAACGGCCAAATCCAAAAAATCATCTGGATACGCCCATTTGTGTGGCATTTATGCCCGTTTTTGCCCGAATTTTCAGAGAAAAATTTTGACACCTTTGGCCTTCCATAACACGTCAACGTGATGACGTAGGCAACCACCTCGGACTGTTCCGAAAAAGCAACATGGCTGCCGATTTGAAAACGAACTTATTTTGGTCTGTAACTAAAGTATTAGTGATTTTTAAAGTAAAAATGCTGCACAGAACGAAATTATAGTGCAGTTACACTTAGCAGTGAGCGTCAAATCGATCGCGTTGCAACAGAAAAAAAGATATTTCTATCCGTTAGCTTCAAGGCTAACGGATGCATTGAAATCAATGGGAATTGCTAAATGCTAAAAGAGGGACCGAAGTCTGAGTGCACTATGCCTGAAAGCTGTAAATGAGACACAGCCGATCATAGATTGCGCAATACCATGGCCCCTGCAGTGATAATCACATGTAAATGAATGACTACTGATTTGTAAGCAGTACAAACGTGCAGAAATGCATTTTTTTACAGGTTTGGCTTTTCAAACACACCCAGAGTGAACTTGTGCTCACACCACAGCTTGTGCACAGATACAGTGGCCTGTCTGGGAGAAAGTATTCACACCCCACGCACCGCACCACTTCTAAACACATGCGCACCCCCGACCTGCGCACGCTTGCCGACCGCGACACGGCAATCACACTCGCATTTTCTCCGGAAATGCACATCTCTAGTTATTAGTGTGATTGCAGAATGCAAGCACACTATTAGTGTGATTGCAGAATGCAAGCACACTATTAGTGTGATTGCAGAATGCAAGCACACTATTAGTGTGATTGCAGAATGCAAGCACACTATTAGTGTGATTGCAGAATGCAAGCACACTATTGTTATTGTTATTTTCGTTTTCAATATATTATTATTATTCTGCCCGTTTTTTTGTCCGTGCTTCTTCTCCCGCAGTTTTCGAGATATCGACCCCGTTCCAGCGCCAAATCGTCCGGCCCATACGGGAATAGAGCGCTTGTATACAGCTTTTGGATCGAACCAACACTGTGGGCACAGTGCCCGTTTTAAGGTGCCCGTTTTTCCCCATTGACTCCCATTCATTTTGAAATGAATTTCGAGCTATCAACGCCGTTCCAACCCTTGATCGACCGGGTCATTAATTAGCGCCCAAATCCAAAAAAGCATCCGGATACGCCCATCCGTGTGGCATTTATGCCCGTTTTTGCCCGAATTTTTGGACAAAAATCTTGACACCTTTGGCTTTCCACAGAACGTCAACGTGATGACGTAGACGGCATCTTCAGGCCGTTCTGAGAATAGAAAATGGCGGCCGCCAAAAAATCTGACTTATTTTGGTCTGTAACTAAAGTATTAGTGATTTTTAAGATGAAAACGCTGCACAGAATGAAATTATACTGCAGTTACACTTAGCAGGGAGCGTCATATCGTTCGCGTTGCAACAGAAAAAAAGATATTTATATCCGTTAGCTTCAAGGCTAACGGATGCATTAAAATCAATGGGAATTGCTAAATGCTAAAAGAGGGACCGAAGTCTGAGTGCACTATGCCTGAAAGCTGTAAATGAGACACAGCCGATCATAGATTGCGCAATACCATGGCCCCTGCAGTGATAATCACATGTAAATGAATGAGTACTGATTTGTAAGCAGTACAAACGTGCAGAAATGCATTTTTTTACAGGTTTGACTTTTCAAACACACCCAGAGTGAACTTGTGCTCACACCACAGCTTGTGCACAGATACAGTGGCCTGTCTGAGAGAAAGTATTCACACCCCACGCACCGCACCACTTCTAAACGCATGCGCGCCCCCGACCTGCGCACGCCCGCCGACCGGCACACGGCAATCACACTCGCATTTTCTCCGGAAATGCACTCTCTAGTTAGTGTGATTGCAGAATGCAAGCACACTATTAGTGTGATTGCAGAATGCAAGCACACTATTGTTATTGTTATTTTCGTTTTCAATATATTATTATTATTCTGCCCGTTTTTTGTCCGTGCTTCTTCTCCCGCAGTTTTCGAGATATCGACCCCGTTCCAGCGCCAAATCGTCCGGCCCATACGGGAATAGAGCGCTTGTATACAACTTTTTGATCGAACCAACACTGTGGGCACAGTGCCCGTTTTAAGGTGCCCGTTTTTCCCCATTGACTCCCATTCATTTTGAAATGAATTTCGAGCTATCAACGCCGTTCCAACCCTTGATCGACCGGGTCATTAATTAGCGCCCAAATCCAAAAAATCATCCGGATACGCCCATCCGTGTGGCATTTATGCCCGTATTTGCCCGAATTTTTGGACTAAAATCTTGACACCTTTGGCTTTCCACAGAACGTCAACGTGATGACGTAGGCGGCATCTTCAGTCCGTTCTGAGAACAGAAAATGGCCGCCGCCAAAAAATCTGACTTATTTTGGTCTGTAACTAAAGTATTAGTGATTTTTAAGGTGAAAACGCTGCACAGAATGAAATTATAAGCCAGTAACACTTAGCAGTGAGCGTCATATCGTTCGCGTTGCAACAGAAAAGAAGATATTTATATCCGTTAGCTTCAAGGCTAACAAATGCATTCAAATCAATGGCAATGGCTACATGCTAAAGGAGGGACCGAAGTGTGAGCACTGTGTAAGTGCACTATGAATGAAAGCTGTAAATGAGACACAGCCGATCATAGATTGCGCAATACCATTGACTCCTATTCATTTTTTTTGAATGGTTATTTAATGGTTATTTCTATAACCTTTATTTAACCTATAAGAGCCCCATTTACTTCCATTCATTTTTTGAAAGTTCGAGATATCAACGCCGTTCCAACTCTAAATTGTACAGCCCACTGATGTAACCCCGACTCAGATACAGCATGGGGACTCGAACCCAAACCCACCTGCCACGCCCGGTTTTCAGCCCCATGCACTTCCATTCATTTTTTGGAAATTTCAAGATATCAACGCCATTCCAACTGTAAATCATCCGGGCAGTTAATGACACCCCAACTTGGATACAGCATGGTCATACGCAGCCCCGCCCACCTGCCACGCCCATTTTTTTATATTTCGAGATATCAACACCGTTCCAACTGTAAATCATCTGGCCAGTTAATGACACCCCAAATTGGATACAGCATTGTCATACGCAGCCCCGCCCGCCTGCCACGCCCACTTTTTTAATATTTCGAGATATCAACGCCGTTCCAACTCTAATTTGTTTAGCCCACTGATGACACCCCGACTTGGATACAGCATGGTCATACGCAGCCCCGCCCATCTGCCACGCCCGTTTCTGAGACGTCCGGACGTCGACGCTGTTCCGACTCTGAGCCGTCCGGCCCGTCGACGCTGCTCCCAGCTTCGATACGGCGTTCGGATAAGCGCGCACGCACGCCGACCGGCACACGGCAATCACACTCGCATTTTCTCCGGAAATGCACTCTCTAGTTGTTATTGTTATTTTCGTTTTCAATATATTATTATTATTCTGCCCGTTTTTTGTCCGTGCTTCTTCTCCCGCAGTTTTCGAGATATCGACCCCGTTCCAGCGCCAAATCGTCCGGCCCATACGGGAATAGAGCGCTTGTATACAACTTTTTGATCGAACCAACACTGTGGGCACAGTGCCCGTTTTAAGGTGCCCGTTTTTCCCCATTGACTCCCATTCATTTTGAAATGAATTTCGAGCTATCAACGCCGTTCCAACCCTTGATCGACCGGGTCATTAATTAGCGCCCAAATCCAAAAAATCATCCGGATACGCCCATCCGTGTGGCATTTATGCCCGTTTTTGCCCGAATTTTTGGACAAAAATCTTGACACCTTTGGCTTTCCACAGAACGTCAACGTGATGACGTAGACGGCATCTTCAGGCCGTTCTGAGAATAGAAAATGGCGGCCGCCAAAAAATCTGACTTATTTTGGTCTGTAACTAAAGTATTAGTGATTTTTAAGATGAAAACGCTGCACAGAATGAAATTATAGTGCAGTTAGACTTTGCAGTGAGCGTCATATCGTTCGCGCTGCAACAGAAACAAAGATATTTCTATCCGTTAGCTTCAAGGCTAACGGATGCATTGAAATCAATGGGAATTGCTAAATGCTAAAAGAGGGACCGAAGTCTGAGTGCACTATGCCTGAAATCTGTAAATGAGACACAGCCGATCATAGATTGCGCAATACCATGGCCCCTGCAGTGATAATCACATGTAAATGAATGAGTACTGATTTGTAAGCAGTACAAACGTGCAGAAATGCATTTTTTTACAGGTTTGGCTTTTCAAACACACCCAGAGTGAACTTGTGCTCACACCACAGCTTGTGCACAGATACAGTGGCCTGTCTGGGAGAAAGTATTCACACCCCACGCACCGCACCACTTCTAAACGCATGCGCGCCCCCGACCTGCGCACGCCCGCCGACCGGCACACGGCAATCACACTCGCATTTTCTCCGGAAATGCACTCTCTAGTTAGTGTGATTGCAGAATGCAAGCACACTATTGTTATTGTTATTTTCGTTTTCAATATATTATTATTATTCTGCCCGTTTTTTGTCCGTGCTTCTTCTCCCGCAGTTTTCGAGATATCGACCCCGTTCCAGCGCCAAATCGTCCGGCCCATACGGGAATAGAGCGCTTGTATACAGCTTTTGGATCGAACCAACACTGTGGGCACAGTGCCCGTTTTAAGGTGCCCGTTTTTCCCCATTGACTCCCATTCATTTTGAAAAAAATGTCGAGCTATCAACGCCGTTCCAACCCTTGATCGACCGGGTCATTAATTAGCGCCCAAATCCAAAAAATCATCCGGATACGCCCATCCGTGTGGCATTTATGCCCGTTTTTGCCCGAATTTTTGGACAGAAATCTTGACACCTTTGGCTTTCCACAGAACGTCAACGTGATGACGTAGGCGGCATCTTCAGGCCGTTCTGAGAATAGAAAATGGCGGCCGCCAAAAAATCTGACTTATTTTGGTCTGTAACTAAAGTATTAGTGATTTTTAAGATGAAAACGCTGCACAGAATGAAATTATACTGCAGTTACACTTAGCAGGGAGCGTCAAATCGTTCGCGTTGCAACAGAAAAAAAGATATTTATATCCGTTAGCTTCAAGGCTAACGGATGCATTGAAATCAATGGGAATTGCTAAATGCTAAAAGAGGGACCGAAGTCTGAGTGCACTATGCCTGAAAGCTGTAAATGAGACACAGCCGATCATAGATTGCGCAATACCATGGCCCCTACAGTGATAATCACATGTAAATGAATGAGTACTGATTTGTAAGCAGTACAAACGTGCAGAAATGCATTTTTTTACAGGTTTGGCTTTTCAAACACACCCAGAGTGAACTTGTGCTCACACCACAGCTGGTGCACAGATACAGTGGCCTGTCTGAGAGAAAGTATTCACACCCCACGCACCGCACCACTTCTAAACGCATGCGCGCCCCCGACCTGCGCACGCCCGCCGACCGCCACACGGCAATCACACTCGCATTTTCTCCGGAAATGCACTCTAGTTGTTATTGTTATTTTCGTTTTCAATATATTATTATTATTCTGCCCGTTTTTTGTCCGTGCTTCTTCTCCCGCAGTTTTCGAGATATCGACCCCGTTCCAGCGCCAAATCGTCCGGCCCATACGGGAATAGAGCGCTTGTATACAACTTTTGGATCGAACCAACACTGTGGGCACAGTGCCCGTTTTAAGGTGCCCGTTTTTCCCCATTGACTCCCATTCATTTTGAAATGAATTTCGAGCTATCAACGCCGTTCCAACCCTTGATCGACCGGGTCATTAATTAGCGCCCAAATCCAAAAAATCATCCGGATACGCCCATCCGTGTGGCATTTATGCCCGTTTTTGCCCGAATTTTTGGACAAAAATCTTGACACCTTTGGCTTTCCACAGAACGTCAACGTGATGACGTAGACGGCATCTTCAGGCCGTTCTGAGAATAGAAAATGGCGGCCGCCAAAAAATCTGACTTATTTTGGTCTGTAACTAAAGTATTAGTGATTTTTAAGATGAAAACGCTGCACAGAATGAAATTATAGTGCAGTTAGACTTTGCAGTGAGCGTCATATCGTTCGCGCTGCAACAGAAACAAAGATATTTATATCCGTTAGCTTCAAGGCTAACGGATGCATTGAAATCAATGGGAATTGCTAAATGCTAAAAGAGGGACCGAAGTCTGAGTGCACTATGCCTGAAATCTGTAAATGAGACACAGCCGATCATAGATTGCGCAATACCATGGCCCCTGCAGTGATAATCACATGTAAATGAATGAGTACTGATTTGTAAGCAGTACAAACGTGCAGAAATGCATTTTTTTACAGGTTTGGCTTTTCAAACACACCCAGAGTGAACTTGTGCTCACACCACAGCTTGTGCACAGATACAGTGGCCTGTCTGGGAGAAAGTATTCACACCCCACGCACCGCACCACTTCTAAACGCATGCGCGCCCCCGACCTGCGCACGCCCGCCGACCGGCACACGGCAATCACACTCGCATTTTCTCCGGAAATGCACTCTCTAGTTGTTATTGTTATTTTCGTTTTCAATATATTATTATTATTCTGCCCGTTTTTTGTCCGTGCTTCTTCTCCCGCAGTTTTCGAGATATCGACCCCGTTCCAGCGCCAAATCGTCCGGCCCATACGGGAATAGAGCGCTTGTATACAACTTTTTGATCGAACCAACACTGTGGGCACAGTGCCCGTTTTAAGGTGCCCGTTTTTCCCCATTGACTCCCATTCATTTTGAAATGAATTTCGAGCTATCAACGCCGTTCCAACCCTTGATCGACCGGGTCATTAATTAGCGCCCAAATCCAAAAAATCATCCGGATACGCCCATCCGTGTGGCATTTATGCCCGTTTTTGCCCGAATTTTTGGACAAAAATCTTGACACCTTTGGCTTTCCACAGAACGTCAACGTGATGACGTAGACGGCATCTTCAGGCCGTTCTGAGACTAGAAAATGGCGGCCGCCAAAAAATCTGACTTATTTTGGTCTGTAACTAAAGTATTAGTGATTTTTAAGATGAAAACGCTGCACAGAATGAAATTATAGTGCAGTTAGACTTTGCAGTGAGCGTCATATCGTTCGCGCTGCAACAGAAACAAAGATATTTATATCCGTTAGCTTCAAGGCTAACGGATGCATTGAAATCAATGGGAATTGCTAAATGCTAAAAGAGGGACCGAAGTCTGAGTGCACTATGCCTGAAATCTGTAAATGAGACACAGCCGATCATAGATTGCGCAATACCATGGCCCCTGCAGTGATAATCACATGTAAATGAATGAGTACTGATTTGTAAGCAGTACAAACGTGCAGAAATGCATTTTTTTACAGGTTTGGCTTTTCAAACACACCCAGAGTGAACTTGTGCTCACACCACAGCTTGTGCACAGATACAGTGGCCTGTCTGGGAGAAAGTATTCACACCCCACGCACCGCACCACTTCTAAACGCATGCGCGCCCCCGACCTGCGCACGCCCGCCGACCGGCACACGGCAATCACACTCGCATTTTCTCCGGAAATGCACTCTCTAGTTAGTGTGATTGCAGAATGCAAGCACACTATTGTTCTTGTTATTTTCGTTTTCAATATATTATTATTATTCTGCCCGTTTTTTGTCCGTGCTTCTTCTCCCGCAGTTTTCGAGATATCGACCCCGTTCCAGCGCCAAATCGTCCGGCCCATACGGGAATAGAGCGCTTGTATACAGCTTTTGGATCGAACCAACACTGTGGGCACAGTGCCCGTTTTAAGGTGCCCGTTTTTCCCCATTGACTCCCATTCATTTTGAAAAAAATGTCGAGCTATCAACGCCGTTCCAACCCTTGATCGACCGGGTCATTAATTAGCGCCCAAATCCAAAAAATCATCCGGATACGCCCATCCGTGTGGCATTTATTCACGTTTTTGCCCGAATTTTTGGACAAAAATCTTGACACCTTTGGCTTTCCACAGAACGTCAACGTGATGACGTAGACGGCATCTTCAGGCCGTTCTGAGAACAGAAAATGGCCGCCGCCAAAAAATCTGATCTATTTTGGTCTGTAACTAAAGTATTAGTGATTTTTAAGGTGAAAACGCTGCACAGAATGAAATTATAAGACAGTAACACTTAGCAGTGAGCGTCAAATCGTTCGCGTTGCAACAGAAAAGAAGATATTTATATCCGTTAGCTTCAAGGCTAACGAATGCATTCAAATCAATGGCAATGGCTACATGCTAAAAGAGGGACCGAAGTGTGAGTGCACTATGCCTGAAAGCTGTAAATGACACACAGCCGATCATAGATTGCGCAATACCATTGACTTCCATTCATTTTTTTTGAATGGTTATTTAATGGTTATTTCTATAACCTTTATTTAACCTATAAGAGCCCCATTCACTTCCATTCATTTTTTCAAAGTTTGAGATATCGACACCGTTCCAACTCTAAATTGTACAGCCCACTGATGTAACCCAGACTCAGATACAGCATGGGGACTTGAACCCACGCCCACCTGCTACGCCCGGTTTTCAGCTCCATTCATTCCCATTCATTTTTTGGAAATTTCGAGATATCAACGCCGTTCCAATTGTAAATCATCCGGGCAGTTAATGACACCCCAACCTGGATACAGCATGGTCATATGCAGCCCCGCCCGCCTGCCACGCCCACTTTTTATATATTTCTAGATATCAACGCCGTTCAAACTCTAATTTGTTTAGCCCACTGATGACACCCCGACTTGGATACAGCATGGTCATACGCAGCCCCGCCCACCTGCCACGCCCATTTTTTATTATTTCGAGATTTTAACGCCGTTCCAACTGTAAATCATCTGGCCAGTTAATGACACCCCAACTTGGATACAGCATGGTCATACGCAGCCCCGCCCGCCTGCCACGCCCACTTTTTAAATATTTCGAGATATCAACGCCGTTCCAACTATAATTTGTTTAGCCCACTGATGACACCCCGACTTGGATACAGCATGGTCATACGCAGCTCCGCCCGTCTGCCACGCCCGTTTCTGAGACGTCCGGACATCGACGCTGTTCCCAGCTTAGATACGGCGTTCGGATAAGCGCGCACGCACGCCGACCGGCACACGGCAATCACACTCGCATTTTCTCCGGAAATGCACTCTCTAGTTGTTATTGTTATTTTCGTTTTCAATATATTATTATTATTCTGCCCGTTTTTTGTCCGTGCTTCTTCTCCCGCAGTTTTCGAGATATCGACCCCGTTCCAGCGCCAAATCGTCCGGCCCATACGGGAATAGAGCGCTTGTATACAACTTTTTGATCGAACCAACACTGTGGGCACAGTGCCCGTTTTAAGGTGCCCGTTTTTCCCCATTGACTCCCATTCATTTTGAAATGAATTTCGAGCTATCAACGCCGTTCCAACCCTTGATCGACCGGGTCATTAATTAGCGCCCAAATCCAAAAAATCATCCGGATACGCCCATCCGTGTGGCATTTATGCCCGTTTTTGCCCGAATTTTTGGACAAAAATCTTGACACCTTTGGCTTTCCACAGAACGTCAACGTGATGACGTAGACGGCATCTTCAGGCCGTTCTGAGAATAGAAAATGGCGGCCGCCAAAAAATCTGACTTATTTTGGTCTGTAACTAAAGTATTAGTAATTTTTAAGATGAAAACGCTGCACAGAATGAAATTATAGTGCAGTTAGACTTTGCAGTGAGCGTCATATCGTTCGCGCTGCAACAGAAACAAAGATATTTATATCCGTTAGCTTCAAGGCTAACGGATGCATTGAAATCAATGGGAATTGCTAAATGCTAAAAGAGGGACCGAAGTCTGAGTGCACTATGCCTGAAATCTGTAAATGAGACACAGCCGATCATAGATTGCGCAATACCATGGCCCCTGCAGTGATAATCACATGTAAATGAATGAGTACTGATTTGTAAGCAGTACAAACGTGCAGAAATGCATTTTTTTACAGGTTTGGCTTTTCAAACACACCCAGAGTGAACTTGTGCTCACACCACAGCTTGTGCACAGATACAGTGGCCTGTCTGGGAGAAAGTATTCACACCCCACGCACCGCACCACTTCTAAACGCATGCGCGCCCCCGACCTGCGCACGCCCGCCGACCGGCACACGGCAATCACACTCGCATTTTCTCCGGAAATGCACTCTCTAGTTAGTGTGATTGCAGAATGCAAGCACACTATTGTTATTGTTATTTTCGTTTTCAATATATTATTATTATTCTGCCCGTTTTTTGTCCGTGCTTCTTCTCCCGCAGTTTTCGAGATATCGACCCCGTTCCAGCGCCAAATCGTCCGGCCCATACGGGAATAGAGCGCTTGTATACAGCTTTTGGATCGAACCAACACTGTGGGCACAGTGCCCGTTTTAAGGTGCCCGTTTTTCCCCATTGACTCCCATTCATTTTGAAAAAAATGTCGAGCTATCAACGCCGTTCCAACCCTTGATCGACCGGGTCATTAATTAGCGCCCAAATCCAAAAAATCATCCGGATACGCCCATCCGTGTGGCATTTATGCCCGTTTTTGCCCGAATTTTTGGACAGAAATCTTGACACCTTTGGCTTTCCACAGAACGTCAACGTGATGACGTAGGCGGCATCTTCAGGCCGTTCTGAGAATAGAAAATGGCGGCCGCCAAAAAATCTGACTTATTTTGGTCTGTAACTAAAGTATTAGTGATTTTTAAGATGAAAACGCTGCACAGAATGAAATTATACTGCAGTTACACTTAGCAGGGAGCGTCAAATCGTTCGCGTTGCAACAGAAAAAAAGATATTTATATCCGTTAGCTTCAAGGCTAACGGATGCATTGAAATCAATGGGAATTGCTAAATGCTAAAAGAGGGACCGAAGTCTGAGTGCACTATGCCTGAAATCTGTAAATGAGACACAGCCGATCATAGATTGCGCAATACCATGGCCCCTACAGTGA
Source organism: Trichomycterus rosablanca (assembly GCF_030014385.1). Lineage (NCBI taxonomy): Eukaryota > Metazoa > Chordata > Actinopteri > Siluriformes > Trichomycteridae > Trichomycterus > Trichomycterus rosablanca. Next base: position 3,831,782 of record NC_085996.1, on the reverse strand, counting down.
TAATCACATGTAAATGAATGAGTACTGATTTGTAAGCAGTACAAACGTGCAGAAATGCATTTTTTTACAGGTTTGGCTTTTCAAACACACCCAGAGTGAACTTGTGCTCACACCACAGCTGGTGCACAGATACAGTGGCCTGTCTGAGAGAAAGTATTCACACCCCACGCACCGCACCACTTCTAAACGCATGCGCGCCCCCGACCTGCGCACGCCCGCCGACCGCCACACGGCAATCACACTCGCATTTTCTCCGGAAATGCACTCTCTAGTTAGTGTGATTGCAGAATGCAAGCACACTATTGTTATTGTTATTTTCGTTTTCAATATATTATTATTATTCTGCCCGTTTTTTGTCCGTGCTTCTTCTCCCGCAGTTTTCGAGATATCGACCCCGTTCCAGCGCCAAATCGTCCGGCCCATACGGGAATAGAGCGCTTGTATACAACTTTTTGATCGAACCAACACTGTGGGCACAGTGCCCGTTTTAAGGTGCCCGTTTTTCCCCATTGACTCCCATTCATTTTGAAATGAATTTCGAGCTATCAACGCCGTTCCAACCCTTGATCGACCGGGTCATTAATTAGCGCCCAAATCCAAAAAATCATCCGGATACGCCCATCCGTGTGGCATTTATTCCCGTTTTTGCCCGAATTTTTGGACAAAAATCTTGACACCTTTGGCTTTCCACAGAACGTCAACGTGATGACGTAGGCGGCATCTTCAGGCCGTTCTGAGAATAGAAAATGGCGGCCGCCAAAAAATCTGACTTATTTTGGTCTGTAACTAAAGTATTAGTGATTTTTAAGATGAAAACGCTGCACAGAATGAAATTATAGTGCAGTTAGACTTTGCAGTGAGCGTCATATCGTTCGCGCTGCAACAGAAACAAAGATATTTATATCCGTTAGCTTCAAGGCTAACGGATGCATTGAAATCAATGGGAATTGCTAAATGCTAAAAGAGGGACCGAAGTCTGAGTGCACTATGCCTGAAAGCTGTAAATGAGACACAGCCGATCATAGATTGCGCAATACCATGGCCCCTGCAGTGATAATCACATGTAAATGAATGAGTACTGATTTGTAAGCAGTACAAACGTGCAGAAATGCATTTTTTTACAGGTTTGGCTTTTCAAACACACCCAGAGTGAACTTGTGCTCACACCACAGCTTGTGCACAGATACAGTGGCCTGTCTGGGAGAAAGTATTCACACCCCACGCACCGCACCACTTCTAAACGCATGCGCGCCCCCGACCTGCGCACGCCCGCCGACCGGCACACGGCAATCACACTCGCATTTTCTCCGGAAATGCACTCTCTAGTTAGTGTGATTGCAGAATGCAAGCACACTATTGTTATTGTTATTTTCGTTTTCAATATATTATTATTATTCTGCCCGTTTTTTGTCCGTGCTTCTTCTCCCGCAGTTTTCGAGATATCGACCCCGTTCCAGCGCCAAATCGTCCGGCCCATACGGGAATAGAGCGCTTGTATACAACTTTTTGATCGAACCAACACTGTGGGCACAGTGCCCGTTTTAAGGTGCCCGTTTTTCCCCATTGACTCCCATTCATTTTGAAATGAATTTCGAGCTATCAACGCCGTTCCAACCCTTGATCGACCGGGTCATTAATTAGCGCCCAAATCCAAAAAATCATCCGGATACGCCCATCCGTGTGGCATTTATGCCCGTTTTTGCCCGAATTTTTGGACAAAAATCTTGACACCTTTGGCTTTCCACAGAACGTCAACGTGATGACGTAGACGGCATCTTCAGGCCGTTCTGAGAATAGAAAATGGCGGCCGCCAAAAAATCTGACTTATTTTGGTCTGTAACTAAAGTATTAGTGATTTTTAAGATGAAAACGCTGCACAGAATGAAATTATAGTGCAGTTAGACTTTGCAGTGAGCGTCATATCGTTCGCGCTGCAACAGAAACAAAGATATTTATATCCGTTAGCTTCAAGGCTAACGGATGCATTGAAATCAATGGGAATTGCTAAATGCTAAAAGAGGGACCGAAGTCTGAGTGCACTATGCCTGAAATCTGTAAATGAGACACAGCCGATCATAGATTGCGCAATACCATGGCCCCTGCAGTGATAATCACATGTAAATGAATGAGTACTGATTTGTAAGCAGTACAAACGTGCAGAAATGCATTTTTTTACAGGTTTGGCTTTTCAAACACACCCAGAGTGAACTTGTGCTCACACCACAGCTTGTGCACAGATACAGTGGCCTGTCTGGGAGAAAGTATTCACACCCCACGCACCGCACCACTTCTAAACGCATGCGCGCCCCCGACCTGCGCACGCCCGCCGACCGGCACACGGCAATCACACTCGCATTTTCTCCGGAAATGCACTCTCTAGTTAGTGTGATTGCAGAATGCAAGCACACTATTGTTATTGTTATTTTCGTTTTCAATATATTATTATTATTCTGCCCGTTTTTTGTCCGTGCTTCTTCTCCCGCAGTTTTCGAGATATCGACCCCGTTCCAGCGCCAAATCGTCCGGCCCATACGGGAATAGAGCGCTTGTATACAACTTTTTGATCGAACCAACACTGTGGGCACAGTGCCCGTTTTAAGGTGCCCGTTTTTCCCCATTGACTCCCATTCATTTTGAAATGAATTTCGAGCTATCAACGCCGTTCCAACCCTTGATCGACCGGGTCATTAATTAGCGCCCAAATCCAAAAAATCATCCGGATACGCCCATCCGTGTGGCATTTATTCCCGTTTTTGCCCGAATTTTTGGACAAAAATCTTGACACCTTTGGCTTTCCACAGAACGTCAACGTGATGACGTAGACGGCATCTTCAGGCCGTTCTGAGAATAGAAAATGGCGGCCGCCAAAAAATCTGACTTATTTTGGTCTGTAACTAAAGTATTAGTGATTTTTAAGATGAAAACGCTGCACAGAATGAAATTATAGTGCAGTTAGACTTTGCAGTGAGCGTCATATCGTTCGCGCTGCAACAGAAACAAAGATATTTATATCCGTTAGCTTCAAGGCTAACGGATGCATTGAAATCAATGGGAATTGCTAAATGCTAAAAGAGGGACCGAAGTCTGAGTGCACTATGCCTGAAATCTGTAAATGAGACACAGCCGATCATAGATTGCGCAATACCATGGCCCCTGCAGTGATAATCACATGTAAATGAATGAGTACTGATTTGTAAGCAGTACAAACGTGCAGAAATGCATTTTTTTACAGGTTTGGCTTTTGAAACACACCCAGAGTGAACTTGTGCTCACACCACAGCTTGTGCACAGATACAGTGGCCTGTCTGGGAGAAAGTATTCACACCCCACGCACCGCACCACTTCTAAACGCATGCGCGCCCCCGACCTGCGCACGCCCGCCGACCGGCACACGGCAATCACACTCGCATTTTCTCCGGAAATGCACTCTCTAGTTATTATTATTATTCCACCCGTTTTTTGTCTCCCTTTCTTCGTCCGCAGTTTTCGAGATATCGACCCCGTTCCAGCGCCAAATCGTCCGGCCCATACGGGAATCAACTGCTTGTATACAGGTTTTCGATCCGCCCGCCCGTTCGCCAGCCACGCCCGCTTTTGTAGCGTTTTTTGGTCCCATTGACTTCCATTCATTTTTTAGAATGGGATTTTCCTATACCCGCCCTCGACTCAAATCGAGAGCTAGGATTTAAAGATAAAGTATTTACCCCCCCATCCCCCAAACACACACTGTACCTCTTCTATACAGCATTTAGATACGCTCACTTCCCACTGATGTAACCCCACTCACATACAACATTTAGATACGCTCACTTCCCCCTGAGCATGGGGATTCGAACCCACACCCACCTGCCACGCCCATTTTTCAGCTCCATTCACTTCCATTCATTTTTTGAAAGTTTGAGATATCGACGCCGTTCCAACTCTAAATTGTAAAGCTCACTGATGTAACCCCGACTCAGATACAGCATGGGGATTCGAACCCACACCCACCTGCCACGCCCGGTTTTTGTCCCCATTCACTTCCATTCATTTTTTGAAAGTTCGAGATATCGACGCCGTTCCAACTCTATATCATAAAGCTCACTGATGTAACCCCGACTCAGATACAGCATGGGGATTCGAACCCACACCCACCTGCCACGCCCGGTTTTTGTCCCCATTCACTTCCATTCATTTTTTGAAAGTTCGAGATATCGACGCCGTTCCAACTCTATATCATAAAGCTCACTGATGTAACCCCGACTCAGATACAGCATGGGGATTCGAACCCACACCCACCTGCCACGCCCGGTTTTTGTCCCCATTCACTTCCATTCATTTTTTGAAAGTTCGAGATATCGACGCCGTTCCAACTCTATATCGTAAAGCTCACTGATGTAACCCCGACTCAGATACAGCATGGGGATTCGAACCCACGCCCACCTGCCACGCCCGGTTTTTGTCCCCATTCACTTCCATTCATTTTTTGAAAGTTCGAGATATCGATGCCGTTCCAACTCTATATCATAAAGCTCACTGATGTTACCCCGACTCAGATACAGCATGGGGATTCGAACCCACGCCCACCTGCCACGCCCGGTTTTTGTCCCCATTCACTTCCATTCATTTTTTGAAAGTTCGAGATTTCGACGCCGTTCCAACTCTATATCGTGAAGCTCACTGATGTAACCCCGACTCAGATACAGCATGGGGATTTGAACCCACACCCACCTGCCACGCCCGGTTTTTGTCCCCATTCACTTCCATTCATTTTTTGAAAGTTCGAGATATCGACGCCGTTCCAACTCTATATCGTAAAGCTCACTGATGTTACCCCGACTCAGATACAGCATGGGGATTCGAACCCACACCCACCTGCCACGCCCGGTTTTTGACCCCATTCACTTCCATTCATTTTTTGAAAGTTCGAGATATCTACGCCGTTCCAACTCTATATCGTGAAGCTCACTGATGTAACCCCGACTCAGATACAGCATGGGGATTCGAACCCACGCCCACCTGCCACGCCCGGTTTTTGTCCCCATTCACTTCCATTCATTTTTTGAAAGTTCGAGATATCGACGCCGTTCCAACTCTATATCATAAAGCTCACTGATGTTACCCCGACTCAGATACAGCATGGAGATTCGAACCCACGCCCACCTGCCACGCCCGGTTTTTGTCCCCATTCACTTCCATTCATTTTTTGAAAGTTCGAGATATCGATGCCGTTCCAACTCTATATCGTAAAGCTCACTGATGTAACCCCGACTCAGATACAGCATGGGGATTCGAACCCACGCCCACCTGCCACGCCCGGTTTTTGTCCCCATTCACTTCCATTCATTTTTTGAAAGTTCGAGATATCGATGCCGTTCCAACTCTATATCATAAAGCTCACTGATGTAACCCCGACTCAGATACAGCATGGGGATTCGAACCCACGCCCACCTGCCACGCCCGGTTTTTGTCCCCATTCACTTCCATTCATTTTTTGAAAGTTCGAGATATCGATGCCGTTCCAACTCTATATCATAAAGCTCACTGATGTAACCCCGACTCAGATACAGCATGGGGATTCGAACCCACGCCCACCTGCCACGCCCGGTTTTTGTCCCCATTCACTTCCATTCATTTTTTGAAAGTTCGAGATATCGATGCCGTTCCAACTCTATATCGTAAAGCTCACTGATGTAACCCCGACTCAGATACAGCATGGGGATTCGAACCCACGCCCACCTGCCACGCCCGGTTTTTGTCCCCATTCACTTCCATTCATTTTTTGAAAGTTCGAGATATCGACGCCGTTCCAACTCTATATCGTAAAGCTCACTGATGTAACCCCGACTCAGATACAGCATGGGGATTCGAACCCACACCCACCTGCCACGCCCGGTTTTTGTCCCCATTCACTTCCATTCATTTTTTGAAAGTTCGAGATATCGATGCCGTTCCAACTCTATATCATAAAGCTCACTGATGTTACCCCGACTCAGATACAGCATGGGGATTCGAACCCACGCCCACCTGCCACGCCCGGTTTTTGTCCCCATTCACTTCCATTCATTTTTTGAAAGTTCGAGATATCGACGCCGTTCCAACTCTATATCGTGAAGCTCACTGATGTAACCCCGACTCAGATACAGCATGGGGATTCGAACCCACACCCACCTGCCACGCCCGGTTTTTGTCCCCATTCACTTCCATTCATTTTTTGAAAGTTCGAGATATCGACGCCGTTCCAACTCTATATCGTAAAGCTCACTGATGTAACCCCGACTCAGATACAGCATGGAGTTTCGAACCTACGCCCACCTGCCACGCCCGTTTTTTGTCCCCATTCACTTCCATTCATTCTTTGAAAGTTCGAGATATCGACGCCGTTCCGTCTCTATATCGTAAAGCTCACTGATGTAACCCCGACTCAGATACAGCATGGGGATTCGAACCCACACCCACCTGCCACGCCCGGTTTTTGTCCCCATTCACTTCCATTCATTTTTTGAAAGTTCGAGATATCGACGCCGTTCCAACTCTAAATCGTAAAGCTCACTGATGTAACCCCGACTCAGGTACAGCATGGGGATTTGAACCCACACCCACCCGCCACGCCCAGTTTTTGTCCCCATTCACTTCCATTCATTTTTTGAAAGTTTGAGATATCGACGCCGTTCCAACTCTATATCGTAAAGCTCACTGATGTAACCCCGACTCAGATAAAGCATGGGGATTCGAACCCACACCCACCTGCCACGCCCGGTTTTTGTCCCTATTCACTTCCATTCATTTTTTGAAAGTTCGAGATATCGACGCCGTTCCAACTCTATATCGTAAAGCTCACTAATGTAACCCAGACTTAGATACAGCATGGGGATTCGACCCCACGCCCACCTGCCACGCCCGGTTTTTGTCCCCATTCACTTCCATTCATTTTTTGAAAGTTCGAGATATCGACGCCGTTCCAACTCTATATCGTAAAGCCCACTGATGTAACCCCGACTCAGATACAGCATGGGGATTCGAACCCACACCCACCTGCCACGCCCGGTTTTTGTCCCTATTCACTTCCATTCATTTTTTGAAAGTTCGAGATATCGACGCCGTTCCAACTCTAAATTGTAAAGCCCCCTGATGTAACCCCGACTCAGGTACAGCATGGGGATTCGAACCCACACCCACCTGCCACGCCCGGTTTTCAGCCCCATTCACTTCCATTCATTTTTTGAAAGTTCGAGATATCAACGCCATTCCAACTCTATATCGTAAAGCCCACTGATGTAACCCCGACTCAGATACAGTATGGGGATTTGATCCCATGCCCACCTGCCACGCCCGGTTTTTGTCCCCATTCACTTCCATTCATTTTTTGAAAGTTTGAGATATCAACGCCGTTCCAACTCTAAATTGTAAAGCCCCCTGATGTAACCCCTACCTGGGTACAGCATGGGGATTCGAACCCACGCCCACCTGCCACGCCCGGTTTTTGGTCCCATTCACTTCCATTCATTTTTTGAAAGTTCGAGATATCAACGCCGTTCCAACTCTAAATTGTAAAGCCCCCTGATGTAACCCCGAATCAGGTACAGCATGGGGATTCGAACCCATGCCCACCTGCCACGCCCGGTTTTCGGCTCCATTCACTTCCATTCATTTTTTGAAAGTTTGAGATATCAACGCCGTTCCAACTCTATATCGTAAAGCCCACTGATGACGCCCCAACATGGGTACAGCATGGGGATTCGAACCCACGCCCACCTGCCACGCCCGGTTTTTGGTCCCATTCACTTCCATTCATTTTTTGAAAGTTCGAGATATCAACGCCGTTCCAACTCTATATCGTAAAGCCCACTGATTACGCCCCAACATGGGTACAGCATGGGGATTCGAACCCACGCCCACCTGCCACGCCCGGTTTTTGTCCCCATTCACTTCCATTCATTTTTTGAAAGTTTGAGATATCAACGCCGTTCCAACTCTATATCGTAAAGCTCACTGATGTAACCCCGACTCAGATACAGCATGGGGATTCGAACCCACACCCACCTGCCACGCCCGGTTTTTGTCCCCATTCACTTCCATTCATTTTTTGAAAGTTTGAGATATCAACGCCGTTCCAACTCTAAATTGTAAAGCCCACTGATGTAACCCCGACTTGGGTACAGCATGGGGATTCGAACCCACACCCACCTGCCACGCCCGGTTTTTGGTCCCATTCACTTCCATTCATTTTTTGAAAGTTCGAGATATCAACGCCGTTCCAACTCTAAATCGTAAAGGCCACTGATGTAACCCCGACTCAGGTACAGCATGGGGATTCGAACCCACACCCACCTGCCACGCCCGGTTTTTGGTCCCATTCACTTCCATTCATTTTTTGAAAGTTTGAGATATCAACGCCGTTCCAACTCTAAATCGTAAAGCTCCCTGATGTAACCCCGACTTGGGTACAGCATGGGGATTCGAACCCACACCCACCTGCCACGCCCGGTTTTTGTCCCCATTCACTTCCATTCATTTTTTGAAAGTTTGAGATATCAACGCCGTTCCAACTCTAAATTGTAAAGCCCACTGATGTAACCCCGACTTGGGTACAGCATGGGGATTCGAACCCACGCCCAACTGCCACGCCCGGTTTTTGGTCCCATTCACTTCCATTCATTTTTTGAAAGTTTGAGATATCAACGCCGTTCCAACTCTAAATCGTAAAGCTCACTGATGTAACCCCGACTTGGGTACAGCATGGGGATTCGAACCCACACCCACCTGCCACGCCCGGTTTTTGGTCCCATTCACTTCCATTCATTTTTTGAAAGTTCGAGATATCAACGCCGTTCCAACTCTAAATCGTAAAGCCCACTGATGTAACCCCGACTCGGGTACAGCATGGGGATTCGAACCCACACCCACCTGCCACGCCCGGTTTTTGGTCCCATTCACTTCCATTCATTTTTTGAAAGTTCGAGATATCAACGCCGTTCCAACTCTAAATCGTAAAGGCCACTGATGTAACCCCGACTCAGGTACAGCATGGGGATTCGAACCCACACCCACCTGCCACGCCCGGTTTTTGGTCCCATTCACTTCCATTCATTTTTTGAAAGTTCGAGATATCAACGCCGTTCCAACTCTAAATCGTAAAGGCCACTGATGTAACCCCGTCTCGGGTACAGCATGGGGATTCGAACCCACACCCACCTGCCACGCCCGGTTTTTGTCCCCATTCACTTCCATTCATTTTTTGAAAGTTTGAGATATCGACGCCGTTCCAACTCTAAATTGTAAAGCCCCCTGATGTAACCCCGACTCAGGTACAGCATGGGGATTCGAACCCACACCCACCTGCCACGCCCGGTTTTTGTCCCCATTCACTTCCATTCATTTTTTGAAAGTTCGAGATATCAACACCGTTCCAACTCTGAATTGTAAAGCCCACTGATGTAACCCCGACTCAGGTACAGCATGGGGATTCGAACCCACACCCACCTGCCACGCCCGGTTTTTGTCCCCATTCACTTCCATTCATTTTTTGAAAGTTCGAGATATCAATGCCGTTCCAACTCTAAATCGTAAAGCCCACTGATGTAACCCCGACTTGGGTACAGCATGGGGATTCGAACCCACACCCACCTGCCACGCCTGATTTTCGGCTCCATTCACTTCCATTCATTTTTTTAAAGTTTGAGATATCGACGCCGTTCCAACTCTAAATCGTAAAACCCACTGATGTAACCCCGACTCAGGTACAGCATGGGGATTCGAACCCACACCCACCTGCCACGCCCATTTTTCAGCTCCATTCACTTCCATTCATTTTTTGAAAGTTTGAGATATCGACGCCGTTCCAACTCTAAATTGTAAAGCCCCCTGATGTAACCCCGACTCAGATACAGCATGGGGATTCGAACCCACGCCCACCTGCCACGCCAGGTTTTTGTCCCCATTCACTTCCATTCATTTTTTGAAAGTTCGAGATATCAACACCGTTCCAACTCTATATCGTAAAGCCCCCTGATGTAACCCCGACTTGGGTACAGCATGGGGATTCGAACCCACGCCCACCTGCCACGCCCGGTTTTTGGTCCCATTCACTTCCATTCATTTTTTGAACGTTCGAGATATCAACGCCGTTCCAACTCTAAATTGTAAAGCCCCCTGATGTAACCCCGACTTGGGTACAGCATGGGGATTCGAACCCACACCCACCTGCCACGCCCGGTTTTTGTCCCCATTCACTTCCATTCATTTTTTGAAAGTTTGAGATATCAACGCCGTTCCAACTCTAAATTGTAAAGCCCACTGATGTAACCCCGACTTGGGTACAGCATGGGGATTCGAACCCACACCCACCTGCCACGCCCGGTTTTTGGTCCCATTCACTTCCATTCATTTTTTGAAAGTTCGAGATATCAACGCCGTTCCAACTCTAAATCGTAAAGGCCACTGATGTAACCCCGACTCAGGTACAGCATGGGGATTCGAACCCACACCCACCTGCCACGCCCGGTTTTTGGTCCCATTCACTTCCATTCATTTTTTGAAAGTTTGAGATATCAACGCCGTTCCAACTCTAAATCGTAAAGCTCCCTGATGTAACCCCGACTTGGGTACAGCATGGGGATTCGAACCCACACCCACCTGCCACGCCCGGTTTTTGTCCCCATTCACTTCCATTAATTTTTTGAAAGTTTGAGATATCAACGCCGTTCCAACTCTAAATTGTAAAGCCCACTGATGTAACCCCGACTTGGGTACAGCATGGGGATTCGAACCCACGCCCAACTGCCACGCCCGGTTTTTGGTCCCATTCACTTCCATTCATTTTTTGAAAGTTCGAGATATAAACGCCGTTCCAACTATAAATCGTAAAGCCCACTGATGTAACCTCGACTCAGGTACAGCATGGGGATTCGAACCCATGCCCACCTGCCACGCCCGGTTTTCGGCTCCATTCACTTCCATTCATTTTTTGAAAGTTCGAGATATCGACGCCGTTCCAATTTTAAATCGTAAAGCCCACTGATGACACCCCAACTTGGATAAAGCATTGGGTTACGCGCGCCCGCCCGACCGGCACACGGCAATCACACTCGCATTTTCTCCGGAAATGCACATCTCTAGTTATTATTATTATTAGTGTGATTGCAGAATGCAAGCACACTATTGTTATTGTTATTTTCGTTTTCAATATATTATTGCCATTCCGCCCGTTTTTTGTCTCCCTTTCTTCGTCCGCAATTTTCGAGATATCTACCCCGTTCCAGTGCCAAATCGTCCGGCCCATACGGGAATGGACTGCTTGTATACAGCTTTTGGATCGAACCAACACTGTGGGCACAGTGCCCGTTTTAAGGTGCCCGTTTTGCCCCATTGACTCCCATTCTTTTTGAAAAAAATTTCGAGCTATAAATGCCGTTCCAACTCTTGATGGACCGGGTCATTAATTAGCGCCCAAATCCAAAAAATCATCTGGATACGCCCATTTGTGTGGCATTTATGCCCGTTTTTGCCCGAATTTTGAGAGAAAAGTTTTTTACACCTTTGGCCTTCCATAACACGTCAACGTGATGACGTAGGCAACCACCTCGGACTGTTCCGAAAAAGCAACATGGCTGCCGATTTGAAAACGAACTTATTTTGGTCTGTAACTAAAGTATTAGTGATTTTTAAAGTAAAAATGCTGCACAGAATGAAATTATAGTGCAGTTACACTTAGCAGTGAGCGTCAAATCGATCGCGTTGCAACAGAAAAAAAGATATTTCTATCCGTTAGCTTCAAGGCTAACGGATGCATTGAAATCAATGGGAATTGCTAAATGCTAAAAGAGGGACCGAAGTCTGAGTGCACTATGCCTGAAAGCTGTAAATGAGACACAGCCGATCATAGATTGCGCAATACCATGGCCCCTGCAGTGATAATCACATGTAAATGAATGAGTACTGATTTGTAAGCAGTACAAACGTGCAGAAATGCATTTTTTTACAGGTTTGGCTTTTCAAACACACCCAGAGTGAACTTGTGCTCACACCACAGCTTGTGCACAGATACAGTGGCCTGTCTGGGAGAAAGTATTCACACCCCACGCACCGCACCACTTCTAAACGCATGCGCGCCCCCGACCTGCGCACGCTTGCCGACCGGCACACGGCAATCACACTCGCATTTTCTCCGGAAATGCACTCTCTAGTTATTATTATTATTCCACCCGTTTTTTGTCTCCCTTTCTTCGTCCGCAGTTTTCGAGATATCGACCCCGTTCCAGCGCCAAATCGTCCGGCCCATACGGGAATGGACTGCTTGTATACAGGTTTTCGATCCGCTCGCCCGTTCACGTGCCACGCCCGCTTTTGTAGCGTTTTTTGGTCCCATTGACTTCCATTCATTTTTAGAATGGCATTTTCCTATACCGGCCCTCGGCTCAAATCGAGAGCTAGGATTCAGATAGAGATGCCTGTGAGTCTTCACCCACCCGACACCCCACATTACAGCTCTTCTATACAGCATTTAGACACGCTCACTTCCCACTGATGTAACCCCACTAACATACAGCTTGGGGATTCGAACCCACGCCCACCTGCCACGCCCGGTTTTTGTCCCCATTCACTTCCATTCATTTTTTGAAAGTTCGAGATATCGACGCCGTTCCAACTCTATATCATAAAGCTCACTGATGTAACCCCGACTCAGATACAGCATGGGGATTCGAACCCACGCCCACCTGCCACGCCCGGTTTTTGTCCCCATTCACTTCCATTCATTTTTTGAAAGTTCGAGATATCGACGCCGTTCCAACTCTATATCGTAAAGCTCACTGATGTAACCCCGACTCAGATACAGCATGGGGATTCGAACCCACACCCACCTGCCACGCCCGGTTTTTGTCCCCATTCACTTCCATTCATTTTTTGAAAGTTCGAGATATCGACGCCGTTCCAACTCTATATTGTAAAGCCCACTGATGTAACCCCGACTCAGATACAGCATGGGGATTCGAACCCACACCCACCTGCCACGCCCGGTTTTTGGTCCCATTCACTTCCATTCATTTTTTGAAAGTTCGAGATATCAACGCCGTTCCAACTCTATATCGTAAAGCTCACTGATGTAACCCCGACTCAGATACAGCATGGGGATTCGAACCCACACCCACCTGCCACGCCCGGTTTTTGTCCCCATTCACTTCCATTCATTTTTTGAAAGTTCGAGATATCAACGCCGTTCCAACTCTAAATCGTAAAGGCCACTGATGTAACCCCGACTCAGGTACAGCATGGGGATTCGAACCCACACCCACCTGCCACGCCCGGTTTTTGGTCCCATTCACTTCCATTCATTTTTTGAAAGTTCGAGATATCAACGCCGTTCCAACTCTAAATCGTAAAGGCCACTGATGTAACCCCGTCTCGGGTACAGCATGGGGATTCGAACCCACACCCACCTGCCACGCCCGGTTTTTGTCCCCATTCACTTCCATTCATTTTTTGAAAGTTTGAGATATCGACGCCGTTCCAACTCTAAATTGTAAAGCCCCCTGATGTAACCCCGACTCAGGTACAGCATGGGGATTCGAACCCACACCCACCTGCCACGCCCGGTTTTTGTCCCCATTCACTTCCATTCATTTTTTGAAAGTTCGAGATATCAACGCCGTTCCAACTCTGAATTGTAAAGCCCACTGATGTAACCCCGACTCAGGTACAGCATGGGGATTCGAACCCACACCCACCTGCCACGCCCGGTTTTTGTCCCCATTCACTTCCATTCATTTTTTGAAAGTTCGAGATATCAATGCCGTTCCAACTCTAAATCGTAAAGCCCACTGATGTAACCCCGACTTGGGTACAGCATGGGGATTCGAACCCACACCCACCTGCCACGCCTGATTTTCGGCTCCATTCATTTCCATTCATTTTTTTAAAGTTTGAGATATCGACGCCGTTCCAACTCTAAATCGTAAAGCCCACTGATGTAACCCCGACTTGGGTACAGCATGGGGATTCGAACCCACACCCACCTGCCACGCCCGGTTTTTGGTCCCATTCATTTCCATTCATTTTTTGAAAGTTTGAGATATCAACGCCGTTCCAACTCTAAATTGTAAAGCCCACTGATGTAACCCCGACTTGGGTACAGCATGGGGATTCGAACCCACACCCACCTGCCACGCCCGGTTTTTGGTCCCATTCACTTCCATTCATTTTTTGAAAGTTTGAGATATCAACGCCGTTTCAACTCTAAATTGTAAAGCCCACTGATGTAACCCCGACTTGGGTACAGCATGGGGATTCGAACCCACACCCACCTGCCACGCCCGGTTTTTGGTCCTATTCACTTCCATTCATTTTTTGAAAGTTCGAGATATCAACGCCGTTCCAACTCTAAATCGTAAAGCCCACTGATGTAACCCCGACTTGGGTACAGCATGGGGATTCGAACCCACACCCACCTGCCACGCCCGGTTTTTGGTCCCATTCACTTCCATTCATTTTTTGAAAGTTCGAGATATCAACGCCGTTCCAACTCTAAATCGTAAAGCCCCCTGATGTAACCCCGACTCAGGTACAGCATGGGGATTCGAATCCACGCCCATCTGCCACGCCCGTTTTTGGTCTCATTCACTTCCATTCATTTTTTGAAAGTTCGAGATATCGACGCCGTTCCAATTTTAAATCGTAAAGCCCACTGATGACACCCCAACTTGGATAAAGCATTGGGTTACGCGCGCCCGCCCGACCGGCACACGGCAATCACACTCGCATTTTCTCCGGAAATGCACATCTCTAGTTATTATTATTATTAGTGTGATTGCTGTAGGCAAGCACACTATTGTTATCCGAAAGTCATATTATTATTAGTGTGATTGCTGTAGGCAAGCACACTATTGTTATCCGAAAGTCATATTATTATTATTATTATTCCACCCGTTTTTTGTCTCCCTTTCTTCGTCCGCAGTTTTCGAGATATCGACCCCGTTCCAACGCCAAATCGTCCGGCCCATACGGGAATGGACTGCTTGTATACAGCTTTTCGATTCGCCTAGCCGGTCGCCAGCCACGCCCGTTTTTCCGGAAAATTTTTCCCATAGACTCCCATTCATTTTTGAAAAAATTTTGAGATATCGACGCCGTTCCAACTATAAATCGTCCGGCTCGTTATTGATGTCACTTCTTGTTTTTTGCTTTTCGATCCGCTCGCCCGTTCACCCGCCACGCCCTCTTTTTTACCGTTTTTTGGTCCCATTGACTTCCATTCATTTTTTCTGAATGGTTGTTGAATGGTTATTTCTACAACCTTTATTTAACCTATAAGAGTCCCATTCACTTCCATTCATTTTTTGAAAGTTCGAGATATCGACGCCGTTCCAACTCTATATCGTAAAGCTCACTGATGTAACCCCGACTCAGATACAGCATGGGGATTCGAACCCACGCCCACCTGCCACGCCCGGTTTTTGGTCCCATTCACTTCCATTCATTTTTTGAAAGTTTGAGATATCGACGCCGTTCCAACTCTATATCGTAAAGCCCCCTGATGTAACCCCGACTCAGATACAGCATGGGGATTCGAACCCACACCCACCTGCCACGCCCGATTTTCGGCTCCATTCACTTCCATTCATTTTTTGAAAGTTTGAGATATCGACGCCGTTCCAACTCTATATCGTAAAGCCCACTGATGTAACCCCGACTCAGATACAGCATGGGGATTCGAACCCACGCCCACCTGCCACGCCCGGTTTTTGTCCCCATTCACTTCCATTCATTTTTTGAAAGTTTGAGATATCAACGCCGTTCCAACTCTATACCGTAAAGCCCACTGATGTAACCCCGACTCAGATACAGCATGGGGATTCGAACCCACGCCCACCTGCCACGCCCGGTTTTTGTCCCCATTCACTTCCATTCATTTTTTGAAAGTTCGAGATATCAACGCCGTTCCAACTCTAAATGGTAAAGCCCACTGATGTAACCCCGACTCAGATACAGCATGGGGATTCGAACCCACACCCACCTGCCACGCCCGGTTTTTGTCCCCATTCACTTCCATTCATTTTTTGAAAGTTCGAGATATCAACGCCGTTCCAACTCTAAATGGTAAAGCCCACTGATGTAACCCCGACTCAGATACAGCATGGGGATTCGAACCCACACCCACCTGCCACGCCCGGTTTTTGGTCCCATTCACTTCCATTCATTTTTTGAAAGTTCGAGATATCAACGCCGTTCCAACTCTAAATCGTAAAGCCCCCTGATGTAACCCCGACTCAGATACATTATGGGGATTCGAACCCACACCCACCTGCCACGCCCGGTTTTTGGTCCCATTCACTTCCATTCATTTTTTGAAAGTTTGAGATATCGACGCCGTTTCAACTATAAATCGTAAAGCCCACTGATGACACCCCGAGTTGGATAAAGCATTGGGATACGCACGCACGCCGACCGGCACACGGCAATCACACTCGCATTTTCTGCAGGAAATGCACATCTCTAGTTATTATTAGTGTGATTGCTGTAGGCAAGCACACTATTGTTATCCGAAAGTCATATTATTAGTGTGATTGCAGAATGCAAGCACACTATTGTTATTGTTATTTTCGTTTTCAATATATTATTGCCATTCCGCCCGTTTTTTGTCTCCCTTTCTTCGTCCGCAATTTTCGAGATATC
The DNA here is from genome assembly GCF_030014385.1 of Trichomycterus rosablanca. Classification (NCBI taxonomy): domain Eukaryota; kingdom Metazoa; phylum Chordata; class Actinopteri; order Siluriformes; family Trichomycteridae; genus Trichomycterus; species Trichomycterus rosablanca. The sequence goes on along the minus strand of NC_085996.1, from coordinate 3,815,135 downwards.
GACCCCGTTCCAGTGCCAAATCGTCCGGCCCATACGGGAATGGACTGCTTGTATACAGCTTTTGGATCGAACCAACACTGTGGGCACAGTGCCCGTTTTAAGGTGCCCGTTTTGCCCCATTGACTCCCATTCATTTTGAAAAAAATTTCGCGCTATCAACGCCGTTCCAACCCTTGATCGACCGGGTCATTAATTAGCGCCCAAATCCAAAAAATCATCTGGATACGCCCATCCGTGTGGCATTTATGCCCGTTTTCGCCCGAATTTTTGGACAAAAATCTTGACACCTTTGGCTTTCCACAGAACGTCAACGTGATGACGTAGGCGGCATCTTCAGGCCGTTCTGAGAATAGAAAATGGCGGCCGCCAAAAAATCTGACTTATTTTGGTCTGTAACTAAAGTATTAGTGATTTTTAAGATGAAAACGCTGCACAGAATGAAATTATAGTGCAGTTAGACTTAGCAGTGAGCGTCATATCGTTCGTGTTGCAACAGAAAAAAAGATATTTATATCCGTTAGCTTCAAGGCTAACGGATGCATTAAAATCAATGGGAATTGCTAAATGCTAAAAGAGGGACCGAAGTCTGAGTGCACTATGCTTGAAAGCTGTAAATGAGACACAGCCGATCATAGATTGCGCAATACCATGGCCCCTGCAGTGATAATCATATGTAAATGAATGAGTACTGATTTGTAAGCAGTACAAACGTGCAGAAATGCATTTTTTTACAGGTTTGGCTTTTCAAACACACCCAGAGTGAACTTGTGCTCACACCACAGCTTGTGCACAGATACAGTGGCCTGTCTGGGAGAAAGTATTCACACCCCATGCACCGCACCACTTCTAAACGCATGCGCGCCCCCGACCTGCACACGCCCGCCGACCAGCACACGGCAATCACACTCGCATTTTCTCCGGAAATGCACTCTCTAGTTATTATTATTATTATTAGTGTGATTGCAGAATGCAAGCACACTATTGTTATTGTTATTTTCGTTTTCAATATATTATTGCCATTCCGCCCGTTTTTTGTCTCCCTTTCTTCGTCCGCAATTTTCGAGATATCGACCCCGTTCCAGTGCCAAATCGTCCGGCCCATACGGGAATGGACTGCTTGTATACAGCTTTTGGATCGAACCAACACTGTGGGCACAGTGCCCGTTTTAAGGTGCCCGTTTTGCCCCATTGACTCCCATTCATTTTGAAAAAAATGTCGAGCTATCAACGCCGTTCCAACCCTTGATCGACCGGGTCATTAATTAGCGCCCAAATCCAAAAAATCATCCGGATACGCCCATCCGTGTGGCATTTATGCCCGTATTTGCCCGAATTTTTGGACTAAAATCTTGACACCTTTGGCTTTCCACAGAACGTTAACGTGATGACGTAGGCGGCATCTTCAGTCCGTTCTGAGAACAGAAAATGGCCGCCGCCAAAAAATCTGACTTATTTTGGTCTGTAACTAAAGTATTAGTGATTTTTAAGGTGAAAACGCTGCACAGAATGAAATTATAAGACAGTAACACTTAGCAGTGAGCGTCAAATCGTTCGCGTTGCAACAGAAAAGAAGATATTTATATCCGTTAGCTTCAAGGCTAACAAATGCATTCAAATCAATGCCAATGGCTACATGCTAAAGGAGGGACCGAAGTGTGAGCACTGTGTAAGTGCACTATGAATGAAAGCTGTAAATAAGACACAGCCGATCATAGATTGCGCAATACCATTGACTTCCATTCATTTTTTATGAATGGTTATTTAATGGTTATTTCTATAACCTTTATTTAACCTATAAGAGCCCCATTTACTTCCATTCATTTTTTGAAAGTTCGAGATATCGACACCGTTCCAACTCTAAATTGTACAGCCCACTGATGTAACCCCGACTCAGATACAGCATGGGGACTCGAACCCAAACCCACCTGCCACGCCCGGTTTTCAGCCCCATTCACTTCCATTCATTTTTTGGAAATTTCAAGATATCAACGCCGTTCCAACTGTAAATCATCCAGGCAGTTAATGACACCCCAACCTGGATACAGCATGGTCATACGCAGCCCCGCCCGCCTGCCACGCCCACTTTTTTTATATTTCGAGATATTAACGCCGTTCAAACTCTAATTTGTTTAGCCCACTGATGGCACCCCGACTTGGATACAGCATGGTCATACGCAGCCCCGCCCACCTGCCACGCCCATTTTTTAATATTTCGAGATATCAACACCGTTCCAACTGTAAATCATCTGGCCAGTTAATGACACCCCAACTTGGATACAGCATGGTCATACGCAGCCCCGCCCGCCTGCCACGCCCACTTTTTTAATATTTCGAGATATCAACGCCGTTCCAACTCTAATTTGTTTAGCCCACTGCTGACACCCCGACTTGGATACAGCATGGTCATACGCAGCCCCGCCCGTCTGCCACGCCCGTTTCTGAGACGTCCGGACGTCGACGCTGTTCTCAGCTTAGATACGGCGTTCGGATAAGCGCGCACGCACGCCGACCAGCACACGGCAATCACACTCGCATTTTCTCCGGAAATGCACTCTCTAGTTATTATTATTATTCCACCCGTTTTTTGTCTCCCTTTCTTCGTCCGCAGTTTTCGAGATATCGACCCCGTTCCAGCGCCAAATCGTCCGGCCCATACGGGAATCAACTGCTTGTTGATCATCCGAAATCTTGGTGTAATTTTTGATAGCAACCTCTCTTTTGACCGCCATGTAAATCACATCACCAAAACTGCTTTCTTTCATCTAAAAAACATAGCACGTCTACGTCCATCACTCTCCTTTTCTGCCGCCGAAACCTTGATTCATGCTTTTATTACATCCAGAATTGATTATTGCAATAGCATCCTTTATGGTACATCTAACAAAATCCTAAAAAAACTTCAGTATATCCAGAATTCAGCTGCTCGCCTCCTTACTCATACTCGCTCCCGTGATCATATTACACCTGTTCTACAAAAACTTCATTGGCTTCCCGTTGCTCAACGCATTCAATTCAAAATTCTTCTATTCACTCACAAAGCTCTCCATAATCAGGCCCCATCCTACCTCACCGACCTGCTCCATCAGCACATTCCCTCCCGTAGCCTTCGCTCTTCTGAGGCTAACCTACTGTCCATACCCTCTAGGACCAAGCACCGGACCTGGGGTGACAGGGCCTTTTCCATAGCTGCTCCATCTTTATGGAATGCTCTCCCCAAACACCTACGAGATTGTCCTGACCTGTCCAAATTCAAGTCACTTCTCAAAACTCATCTATTCAATATGGCATTTAACTTGTAACAACACGAAATAAATGCTTTTATTTTTGCTATTCTTTTTAATAGTTTTTATACTTAGATCACGACAGAAATGTGAAGTCCTAGATCCTAAAACTTGTAAAGTTTTCAGTTTCCTGATTGCATGTAAATCTGTCCTGTTTCTGTCTAATTTTAAGAAATTGTTCTATATTTGTTGTTCTCTCTCATAATTTAGCTAATTTTTAATGAACTGTCTTATGCTGCTCTCTTTGTTTTTATCTTAATTATTCTTGATGTTGATGTACTATTTTGATTTTGTACTATGATTTGTATGGTGTATGTACGTATTTGTTTTGATTATTTGTCTTATGTAAAGCGTCTTTGAGTATCTTGAAAAGCGCTATATAAATAAAATGTATTATTATTATTATTATTATTATTATTGTATACAGGTTTTCGATCCGCCCGCCCGTTCGCCAGCCACGCCCGCTTTTGTAGCGTTTTTTGGTCCCATTGACTTCCATTCATTTTTTAGAATGGGATTTTCCTATACCCGCCCTCGACTCAAATCGAGAGCTAGGATTTAAAGATAAAGTATTTACCCCCCCATCCCCCAAACACACACTGTACCTCTTCTATACAGCATTTAGATACGCTCACTTCCCACTGATGTAACCCCACTCACATACAGCATTTAGATACGCTCACTTCCCCCTGAGCATGGGGATTCGAACCCACACCCACCTGCCACGCCCATTTTTCAGCTCCATTCACTTCCATTCATTTTTTGAAAGTTTGAGATATCGACGCCGTTCCAACTCTAAATTGTAAAGCCCCCTGATGTAACCCCGACTCAGATACAGCATGGGGATTCGAACCCACACCCACCTGCCACGCCCGATTTTTGTCCCCATTCACTTCCATTCATTTTTGGAAATTTCGAGATATCAACGCCGTTCCAATTGTAAATCATCCGGGCAGTTAATGACACCCCAACCTGGATACAGCATGGTCATATGCAGCCCCGCCCGCCTGCCACGCCCACTTTTTATATATTTCTAGATATCAACGCCGTTCAAACTCTAATTTGTTTAGCCCACTGATGACACCCCGACTTGGATACAGCATGGTCATACGCAGCCCCGCCCACCTGCCACGCCCATTTTTTATTATTTCGAGATTTTAACGCCGTTCCAACTGTAAATCATCTGGCCAGTTAATGACACCCCAACTTGGATACAGCATGGTCATACGCAGCCCCGCCCGCCTGCCACGCCCACTTTTTAAATATTTCGAGATATCAACGCCGTTCCAACTATAATTTGTTTAGCCCACTGATGACACCCCGACTTGGATACAGCATGGTCATACGCAGCTCCGCCCGTCTGCCACGCCCGTTTCTGAGACGTCCGGACATCGACGCTGTTCCCAGCTTAGATACGGCGTTCGGATAAGCGCGCACGCACGCCGACCGGCACACGGCAATCACACTCGCATTTTCTCCGGAAATGCACTCTCTAGTTGTTATTGTTATTTTCGTTTTCAATATATTATTATTATTCTGCCCGTTTTTTGTCCGTGCTTCTTCTCCCGCAGTTTTCGAGATATCGACCCCGTTCCAGCGCCAAATCGTCCGGCCCATACGGGAATAGAGCGCTTGTATACAACTTTTTGATCGAACCAACACTGTGGGCACAGTGCCCGTTTTAAGGTGCCCGTTTTTCCCCATTGACTCCCATTCATTTTGAAATGAATTTCGAGCTATCAACGCCGTTCCAACCCTTGATCGACCGGGTCATTAATTAGCGCCCAAATCCAAAAAATCATCCGGATACGCCCATCCGTGTGGCATTTATGCCCGTTTTTGCCCGAATTTTTGGACAAAAATCTTGACACCTTTGGCTTTCCACAGAACGTCAACGTGATGACGTAGACGGCATCTTCAGGCCGTTCTGAGAATAGAAAATGGCGGCCGCCAAAAAATCTGACTTATTTTGGTCTGTAACTAAAGTATTAGTAATTTTTAAGATGAAAACGCTGCACAGAATGAAATTATAGTGCAGTTAGACTTTGCAGTGAGCGTCATATCGTTCGCGCTGCAACAGAAACAAAGATATTTATATCCGTTAGCTTCAAGGCTAACGGATGCATTGAAATCAATGGGAATTGCTAAATGCTAAAAGAGGGACCGAAGTCTGAGTGCACTATGCCTGAAATCTGTAAATGAGACACAGCCGATCATAGATTGCGCAATACCATGGCCCCTGCAGTGATAATCACATGTAAATGAATGAGTACTGATTTGTAAGCAGTACAAACGTGCAGAAATGCATTTTTTTACAGGTTTGGCTTTTCAAACACACCCAGAGTGAACTTGTGCTCACACCACAGCTTGTGCACAGATACAGTGGCCTGTCTGGGAGAAAGTATTCACACCCCACGCACCGCACCACTTCTAAACGCATGCGCGCCCCCGACCTGCGCACGCCCGCCGACCGGCACACGGCAATCACACTCGCATTTTCTCCGGAAATGCACTCTCTAGTTAGTGTGATTGCAGAATGCAAGCACACTATTGTTATTGTTATTTTCGTTTTCAATATATTATTATTATTCTGCCCGTTTTTTGTCCGTGCTTCTTCTCCCGCAGTTTTCGAGATATCGACCCCGTTCCAGCGCCAAATCGTCCGGCCCATACGGGAATAGAGCGCTTGTATACAGCTTTTGGATCGAACCAACACTGTGGGCACAGTGCCCGTTTTAAGGTGCCCGTTTTTCCCCATTGACTCCCATTCATTTTGAAAAAAATGTCGAGCTATCAACGCCGTTCCAACCCTTGATCGACCGGGTCATTAATTAGCGCCCAAATCCAAAAAATCATCCGGATACGCCCATCCGTGTGGCATTTATGCCCGTTTTTGCCCGAATTTTTGGACAGAAATCTTGACACCTTTGGCTTTCCACAGAACGTCAACGTGATGACGTAGACGGCATCTTCAGGCCGTTCTGAGAATAGAAAATGGCGGCCGCCAAAAAATCTGACTTATTTTGGTCTGTAACTAAAGTATTAGTGATTTTTAAGATGAAAACGCTGCACAGAATGAAATTATACTGCAGTTACACTTAGCAGGGAGCGTCAAATCGTTCGCGTTGCAACAGAAAAAAAGATATTTATATCCGTTAGCTTCAAGGCTAACGGATGCATTGAAATCAATGGGAATTGCTAAATGCTAAAAGAGGGACCGAAGTCTGAGTGCACTATGCCTGAAATCTGTAAATGAGACACAGCCGATCATAGATTGCGCAATACCATGGCCCCTACAGTGATAATCACATGTAAATGAATGAGTACTGATTTGTAAGCAGTACAAACGTGCAGAAATGCATTTTTTTACAGGTTTGGCTTTTCAAACACACCCAGAGTGAACTTGTGCTCACACCACAGCTGGTGCACAGATACAGTGGCCTGTCTGAGAGAAAGTATTCACACCCCACGCACCGCACCACTTCTAAACGCATGCGCGCCCCCGACCTGCGCACGCCCGCCGACCGGCACACGGCAATCACACTCGCATTTTCTCCGGAAATGCACTCTCTAGTTAGTGTGATTGCAGAATGCAAGCACACTATTGTTATTGTTATTTTCGTTTTCAATATATTATTATTATTCTGCCCGTTTTTTGTCCGTGCTTCTTCTCCCGCAGTTTTCGAGATATCGACCCCGTTCCAGCGCCAAATCGTCCGGCCCATACGGGAATAGAGCGCTTGTATACAACTTTTTGATCGAACCAACACTGTGGGCACAGTGCCCGTTTTAAGGTGCCCGTTTTTCCCCATTGACTCCCATTCATTTTGAAATGAATTTCGAGCTATCAACGCCGTTCCAACCCTTGATCGACCGGGTCATTAATTAGCGCCCAAATCCAAAAAATCATCCGGATACGCCCATCCGTGTGGCATTTATGCCCGTTTTTGCCCGAATTTTTGGACAAAAATCTTGACACCTTTGGCTTTCCACAGAACGTCAACGTGATGACGTAGACGGCATCTTCAGGCCGTTCTGAGAATAGAAAATGGCGGCCGCCAAAAAATCTGACTTATTTTGGTCTGTAACTAAAGTATTAGTGATTTTTAAGATGAAAACGCTGCACAGAATGAAATTATAGTGCAGTTAGACTTTGCAGTGAGCGTCATATCGTTCGCGCTGCAACAGAAACAAAGATATTTATATCCGTTAGCTTCAAGGCTAACGGATGCATTGAAATCAATGGGAATTGCTAAATGCTAAAAGAGGGACCGAAGTCTGAGTGCACTATGCCTGAAATCTGTAAATGAGACACAGCCGATCATAGATTGCGCAATACCATGGCCCCTGCAGTGATAATCACATGTAAATGAATGAGTACTGATTTGTAAGCAGTACAAACGTGCAGAAATGCATTTTTTTACAGGTTTGGCTTTTCAAACACACCCAGAGTGAACTTGTGCTCACACCACAGCTTGTGCACAGATACAGTGGCCTGTCTGGGAGAAAGTATTCACACCCCACGCACCGCACCACTTCTAAACGCATGCGCGCCCCCGACCTGCGCACGCCCGCCGACCGGCACACGGCAATCACACTCGCATTTTCTCCGGAAATGCACTCTCTAGTTAGTGTGATTGCTGTAGGCAAGCACACTATTGTTATCCGAAAGTCATATTATTATTATTATTATTATTAGTGTGATTGCAGTAGGCAAGCACACTATTGTTATCCGTTAGTCATATTATTAGTGTGATTGCAGAATGCAAGCACACTATTGTTATTGTTATTTTCGTTTTCAATATATTATTATTATTCTGCCCGTTTTTTGTCCGTGCTTCTTCTCCCGCAGTTTTCGAGATATCGACCCCGTTCCAGCGCCAAATCGTCCGGCCCATACGGGAATAGAGCGCTTGTATACAACTTTTTGATCGAACCAACACTGTGGGCACAGTGCCCGTTTTAAGGTGCCCGTTTTTCCCCATTGACTCCCATTCATTTTGAAATGAATTTCGAGCTATCAACGCCGTTCCAACCCTTGATCGACCGGGTCATTAATTAGCGCCCAAATCCAAAAAATCATCCGGATACGCCCATCCGTGTGGCATTTATGCCCGTTTTTGCCCGCATTTTTGGACAAAAATCTTGACACCTTTGGCTTTCCACAGAACGTCAACGTGATGACGTAGACGGCATCTTCAGGCCGTTCTGAGAATAGAAAATGGCGGCCGCCAAAAAATCTGACTTATTTTGGTCTGTAACTAAAGTATTAGTGATTTTTAAGATGAAAACGCTGCACAGAATGAAATTATAGTGCAGTTAGACTTTGCAGTGAGCGTCATATCGTTCGCGCTGCAACAGAAACAAAGATATTTATATCCGTTAGCTTCAAGGCTAACGGATGCATTGAAATCAATGGGAATTGCTAAATGCTAAAAGAGGGACCGAAGTCTGAGTGCACTATGCCTGAAATCTGTAAATGAGACACAGCCGATCATAGATTGCGCAATACCATGGCCCCTGCAGTGATAATCACATGTAAATGAATGAGTACTGATTTGTAAGCAGTACAAACGTGCAGAAATGCATTTTTTTACAGGTTTGGCTTTTCAAACACACCCAGAGTGAACTTGTGCTCACACCACAGCTTGTGCACAGATACAGTGGCCTGTCTGGGAGAAAGTATTCACACCCCACGCACCGCACCACTTCTAAACGCATGCGCGCCCCCGACCTGCGCACGCCCGCCGACCGGCACACGGCAATCACACTCGCATTTTCTCCGGAAATGCACTCTCTAGTTTTTCTTATTATTATTCCACCGTTTTTTGTCCGGCCTTCTTCTTCCGCAGTTTTTGAGATATCAACCCCGTTCCAACGCCAAATCGTCCGACCCATACGGGAATGGACGGCTTGTATACAGGTTTTCGATCCGCGAGCTTGTTCGCCCGCCACGCCCGTTTTTCCGAAAAATTTTTCCCATAGACTTCCATTCATTTTTGAAAAAATTTTGAGATATCGACGCCGTTCCAACTCTATATCGTCCGGCCCGTTATTGAAATAACTTCTTGTTTTTTGCTTTTCGATCCGCCCGTCCGTTCACCTGCCACGCCCGCTTTTTTACCGTTTTTTGGTCCCATTGACTTCCATTCATTTTTTCTGAATGGTTGTTGAATGGTTACTTCTACAACCTTTATTTAACCTATAAGAGTCCCATTCACTTCCATTCATTTTTTGAAAGTTTGAGATATCGACGCCGTTCCAACTCTATATCGTAAAGCTCACTGATGTAACCCCGACTCAGATACAGCATGGGGATTCGAACCCACACCCACCTGCCACGCCCGGTTTTTGTCCCCATTCACTTCCATTCATTTTTTGAAAGTTCGAGATATCGACGCCGTTCCAACTCTAAATCGTAAAGCCCACTGATGTAACCCCGACTCAGATACAGCATGGGGATTCGAACCCACACCCACCTGCCACGCCCGGTTTTTGTCCCCATTCACTTCCATTCATTTTTTGAAAGTTCGAGATATCGACGCCGTTCCAACTCTATATCGTAAAGCTCACTGATGTAACCCCGACTCAGGTACAGCATGGGGATTCGAACCCACACCCACCTGCCACGCCCGGTTTTTGTCCCCATTCACTTCCATTCATTTTTTGAAAGTTCGAGATATCGACGCCGTTCCAACTCTATATCGTAAAGCTCACTGATGTAACCCCGACTCAGATACAGCATGGGGATTCGAACCCACACCCACCTGCCACGCCCGGTTTTTGTCCCCATTCACTTCCATTCATTTTTTGAAAGTTCGAGATATCGACGCCGTTCCAACTCTAAATCGTAAAGCCCACTGATGTAACCCCGACTCAGATACAGCATGGGGATTCGAACCCACGCCCACCTGCCACGCCCATTTTTCAGCTCCATTCACTTCCATTCATTATTTGAAAGTTCGAGATATTAACGCCGTTCGAACTCTAAATCATAAAGCTCACTGATGTAACCCCGACTCAGATACAGCATGGGGATTCGAACCCACGCCCACCTGCCACGCCCATTTTTCAGCTCCATTCACTTCCATTCATTTTTTGAAAGTTTGAGATATCAACGCCGTTCCAACTCTAAATTGTAAAGCCCACTGATGTAACCCCGACTTGGGTACAGCATGGGGATTCGAACCCACACCCACCTGCCACGCCCGGTTTTTGGTTCCATTCACTTCCATTCATTTTTTGAAAGTTTGAGATATCAACGCCGTTCCAACTCTAAATCGTAAAGCCCACTGATGTAACCCCGACTTGGGTACAGCATGGGGATTCGAACCCACACCCACCTGCCACGCCCGGTTTTTGTCCCCATTCACTTCCATTCATTTTTTGAAAGTTCGAGATATCAACGCCGTTCCAACTCTATATCGTAAAGCCCACTGATGTAACCCCGACTTAGGTACAGTATGGGGATTCGAACCCATGCCCACCTGCCACGCCCATTTTTCAGCTCCATTCACTTCCATTCAGTTTTTGAAAGTTCGAGATATCAACGCCGTTCCAACTCTATATCGTAAAGCCCACTGATGTAACCCCGACTTAGGTACAGTATGGGGATTCGAACCCACGCCCACCTGCCACGCCCGGTTTTTGTCCCCATTCACGTTCGAGATATCAACGCCGTTCCAACTCTATATTGTAAAGCTCACTGATGTAACCCCGACTCAGATACAGCATGGGAATTCGAACCCACGCCCACCTGCCACGCCCGGTTTTTGACTTTATTCACTTCCATTCATTTTTTGAAAGTTTGAGATAATGTCGCCCTTTCAACTCTAAATCGTAAAGCCGACTTACGACACCCCGAGTTGGATAAAGCATTGGAATACGCACGCCCGCCCGACCGGCACACGGCAATCACACTCGCATTTTCTCCGGAAATGCACTCTCTAGTTATTATTATTATTATTCCACCCGTTTTTTGTCTCCCTATCTTCGTCCGCAGTTTTCGAGATATCGACCCCGTTCCAGCGCCAAATCGTCCGGCCCATACGGGAATCAACTGCTTGTATACAGGTTTTCGATCCGCCCGCCAGTTCGCCAGCCACGCCCGCTTTTGTAGCGTTTTTTGGTCCCATTGACTTCCATTCATTTTTTAGAATGGGATTTTCCTATACCCTCCCTCGACTCAAATCGAGAGCTAGGATTTAAAGATAAAGTATTTACCCCCCATCCCCCAAACACACACTGTACCTCTTCTATACAGCATTTAGATACGCTCACTTCCCACTGATGTAACCCCACTCACATACAACATTTAGATACGCTCACTTCCCCCTGAGCATGGGGATTCAAACCCACACCCACCTGCCACGCCCGGTTTTCAGCTCCATTCACTTCCATTCATTTTTTGAAAGTTTGAGATATCAACGCCGTTCCAACTCTAAATTGTAAAGCCCCCTGATGTAACCCCGACTCAGATACAGCATGGGGATTCGAACCCACACCCACCTGCCACGCCCGGTTTTTGGTCCCATTCACTTCCATTCATTTTTTGAAAGTTTGAGATATCAACGCCGTTCCAACTCTAAATCGTAAAGCCCCCTGATGTAACCCAGACTCAGATACAGCATGGGGATTCGAACCCACACCCACCTGCCACGCCCGGTTTTTGTCCCCATTCACTTCCATTCATTTTTTGAAAGTTTGAGATATCAACGCCGTTCCAACTCTAATTCGTAAAGCCCCCTGATGTAACCCCGACTCAGATACAGCATGGGGATTCGAACCCACACCCACCTGCCACGCCCGGTTTTTGGTCCCATTCACTTCCATTCATTTTTTTAAAGTTTGAGATATCAACGCCGTTCCAACTCTAAATTGTAAAGCCCACTGATGTAACCCCGACTCAAATACAGCATGGGGATTCGAACCCACACCCACCTGCCACGCCCGGTTTTTGGTCGCATTCACTTCCATTCATTTTTTGAAAGTTTGAGATATCAACGCCGTTCCAACTCTAAATCGTAAAGCCCACTGATGTAACCCCGACTTGGGTACAGCATGGGGATTCGAACCCACACCCACCTGCCACGCCCGGTTTTTGGTTCCATTCACTTCCATTCATTTTTTGAAAGTTTGAGATATCAACGCCGTTCCAACTCTAAATCGTAAAGCCCCCTGATGTAACCCCGACTCAGATACAGCATGGGGATTCGAACCCACACCCACCTGCCACGCCCGGTTTTTGGTTCCATTCACTTCCATTCATTTTTTGAAAGTTTGAGATATCAACGCCGTTCCAACTCTAAATTGTAAAGCCCACTGATGTAACCCCGACTTGGGTACAGCATGGGGATTCGAACCCATGCCCATCTGCCACGCCCGTTTTTCGGCTCCATTCACTTCCATTCATTTTTTGAAAGTTCGAGATATAAACGCCGTTCCAACTGTAAATCGTAAAGCCCACTGATGTAACCCCGACTCAGATACAGCATGGGGATTCGAACCCACACCCACCTGCCACGCCCGGTTTTTGGTCCCATTCACTTCCATTCATTTTTTGAAAGTTTGAGATATCGACGCCGTTCCAACTCTATATCGTAAAGCCCACTGATGTAACCCCGACTCAGGTACAGCATGGAGATTCGAACCCATGCCCACCTGCCACGCCCGTTTTTCGGCTTTATTCACTTCCATTCATTTTTTGAAAGTTCGAGATATCAACGCCGTTCCAACTCTAAATTGTAAAGCCCCCTTATGTAACCCCGACTTGGGTACGGCATGGGGATTCGAACCCACACCCACCTGCCACGCCCGATTTTCGGCTCCATTCACTTCCATTCATTTTTTGAAAGTTTGAGATATCAACGCCGTTCCAATTCTATATCGTAAAGCTCACTGATGTAACCCCGACATGGGTACAGCATGGGGATTCGAACCCACGCCCACCTGCCACGCCCGGTTTTGGGTCCCATTCACTTCCATTCATTTTTTGAAAGTTTGAGATATCGACACCGTTCCAACTCTATATCGTGAAGCCCACTGATGTAACCCTGACTCAGATACAGCATGGGGATTCGAACCTACGCCCACCTGCCACGCCCGGTTTTTGGTCCCATTCAATTCTATTCATTTTTTGAAAGTTTGAGATATCGACACCGTTCCAACTCTATATCGTAAAGCCCACTGATGTAACCCCGACTCAGATACAGCATGGGGATTCGAACCCACGCCCACCTGCCACGCCCGGTTTTTGGTCCCATTCACTTCCATTCATTTTTTGAAAGTTTGAGATATCAACTCCGTTCCAACTCTGAATTGTAAAGCCCCCTGATGTAACCCCGACTCAGATACAGCATGGGGATTCGAACCCACGCCCATCTGCCACGCCCGTTTTTGGTCTCATTCACTTCCATTCATTTTTTGAAAGTTCGAGATATCGACGCCGTTCAAATTTTAAATCGTAAAGCCCACTGATGACACCCCAACTTGGATAAAGCATTGGGTTACGCGCGCCCGCCCGACCGGCACACGGCAATCACACTCGCATTTTCTCCGGAAATGCACTCTCTAGTTATTATTATTAGTGTGATTGCAGAATGCAAGCACACTATTAGTGTGATTGCAGAATGCAAGCACACTATTGTTATTGTTATTTTCGTTTTCAATATATTATTGCCATTCCGCCCGTTTTTTGTCTCCCTTTCTTCGTCCGCAATTTTCGAGATATCGACCCCGTTCCAGTGCCAAATCGTCCGGCCCATACGGGAATGGACTGCTTGTATACAGCTTTTGGATCGAACCAACACTGTGGGCACAGTGCCCGTTTTAAGGTGCCCGTTTTGCCCCATTGACTCCCATTCATTTTGAAAAAAATGTCGAGCTATCAACGCCGTTCCAACCCTTGATCGACCGGGTCATTAATTAGCGCCCAAATCCAAAAAATCATCCGGATACGCCCATCCGTGTGGCATTTATGCCCGTATTTGCCCGAATTTTTGGACTAAAATCTTGACACCTTTGGCTTTCCACAGAACGTTAACGTGATGACGTAGGCGGCATCTTCAGTCCGTTCTGAGAACAGAAAATGGCCGCCGCCAAAAAATCTGACTTATTTTGGTCTGTAACTAAAGTATTAGTGATTTTTAAGGTGAAAACGCTGCACAGAATGAAATTATAAGACAGTAACACTTAGCAGTGAGCGTCAAATCGTTCGCGTTGCAACAGAAAAGAAGATATTTATATCCGTTAGCTTCAAGGCTAACAAATGCATTCAAATCAATGCCAATGGCTACATGCTAAAGGAGGGACCGAAGTGTGAGCACTGTGTAAGTGCACTATGAATGAAAGCTGTAAATAAGACACAGCCGATCATAGATTGCGCAATACCATTGACTTCCATTCATTTTTTTTGAATGGTTATTTAATGGTTATTTCTATAACCTTTATTTAACCTATAAGAGCCCCATTTACTTCCATTCATTTTTTGAAAGTTCGAGATATCGACACCGTTCCAACTCTAAATTGTACAGCCCACTGATGTAACCCCGACTCAGATACAGCATGGGGACTCGAACCCAAACCCACCTGCCACGCCCGGTTTTCAGCCCCATTCACTTCCATTCATTTTTTGGAAATTTCAAGATATCAACGCCGTTCCAACTGTAAATCATCCAGGCAGTTAATGACACCCCAACCTGGATACAGCATGGTCATACGCAGCCCCGCCCGCCTGCCACGCCCACTTTTTTTATATTTCGAGATATTAACGCCGTTCAAACTCTAATTTGTTTAGCCCACTGATGGCACCCCGACTTGGATACAGCATGGTCATACGCAGCCCCGCCCACCTGCCACGCCCATTTTTTTATATTTCGAGATATCAACACCGTTCCAACTGTAAATCATCTGGCCAGTTAATGACACCCCAACTTGGATACAGCATGGTCATACGCAGCCCCGCCCGCCTGCCACGCCCACTTTTTTAATATTTCGAGATATCAACGCCGTTCCAACTCTAATTTGTTTAGCCCACTGCTGACACCCCGACTTGGATACAGCATGGTCATACGCAGCCCCGCCCGTCTGCCACGCCCGTTTCTGAGACGTCCGGACGTCGACGCTGTTCTCAGCTTAGATACGGCGTTCGGATAAGCGCGCACGCACGCCGACCAGCACACGGCAATCACACTCGCATTTTCTCCGGAAATGCACTCTCTAGTTGTTATTGTTATTTTCGTTTTCAATATATTATTGCCATTCCGCCCGTTTTTTGTCTCCCTTTCTTCGTCCGCAATTTTCGAGATATCGACCCCGTTCCAGTGCCAAATCGTCCGGCCCATACGGGAATGGACTGCTTGTATACAGCTTTTGGATCGAACCAACACTGTGGGCACAGTGCCCGTTTTAAGGTGCCCGTTTTGCCCCATTGACTCCCATTCATTTTGAAAAAAATTTCGAGCTATAAATGCCGTTCCAACTCTTGATGGACCGGGTCATTAATTAGCGCCCAAATCCAAAAAATCATCTGGATACGCCCATCCGTGTGGCATTTATGCCCGTTTTTGCCCGAATTTTGAGAGAAAAATTTTGACATCTTTGGCCTTCCATAACACGTCGACGTGATGACGTAGGCAACCACCTCGGACTGTTCCGAAAAAGCAACATGGCTGCCGATTTGAAAACGAACTTATTTTGGTCTGTAACTAAAGTATTAGTGATTTTTAAAGTAAAAATGCTGCACAGAATGAAATTATACTTCAGTTAGACTTGGCAGTGAGCGTCATATCGTTCGCGTTGCAACAGAAAAAAAGATATTTCTATCCGTTAGCTTCAAGGCTAACGGATGCATTGAAATCAATGGGAATTGCTAAATGCTAAAAGAGGGACCGAAGTCTGAGTGCACTATGCCTGAAAGCTGTAAATGAGACACAGCCGATCATAGATTGCGCAATACCATGGCCCCTGCAGTGATAATCACATGTAAATGAGTGAGTACTGATGTGTAAGCAGTACAAACGTGCAGAAATGCATTTTTTTACAGGTTTGGCTTTTCAAACACACCCAGAGTGAACTTGTGCTCACACCACAGCTTGTGCACAGATACAGTGGCCTGTCTGAGAGAAAGTATTCACACCCCACGCACCGCACCACTTCTAAACACATGCGCACCCCCAACCTGCGCACGCTTGCCGACCGCGACACGGCAATCACACTCGCATTTTCTCCGGAAATGCACTCTCTAGTTATTATTATTATTATTCCACCCGTTTTTTGTCTCCCTTTCTTCGTCCGCAGTTTTCGAGATATCGACCCTGTTCCAGCGCCAAATCGTCCGGCCCATACGGGAATGGACTGCTTGTATAAAGGTTTTCGATCCGCTCGCCCGTTCACGTGCCACGCCCGCTTTTGTAGCGTTTTTTGGTCCCATTGACTTCCATTCATTTTTAGAATGGCATGTTCCTATACCGGCCTTCGGCTCAAATCGAGAGCTAGGATTCAGATAGAGACGCCTGTGAGTCTTCACCCACCCGACACCCCACATTACAGCTCTTCTATACAGCATTTAGACACGCTCACTTCCCACTGATGTAACCCCACTAACATACAGCATGGGGATTCGAACCCACGCCCACCTGCCACGCCCGGTTTTTGGTCCCATTCACTTCCATTCATTTTTTGAAAGTTCGAGATATCAACGCCGTTCCAACTCTATATCGAAAAAGCTCACTGATGTAACTCCAACTTGGGTACAGCATGGGGATTCGAACCCACACCCACCTGCCACGCCCGGTTTTTGTCCCCATTCACTTCCATTCATTTTTTGAAAGTTCGAGATATCGACACCGTTCCAACTCTATATCGTAAAGCCCACTGATGTAACCCCGACTCAGATACAGCATGGGGATTCGAACCCACACCCACCTGCCACGCCCGGTTTTTGGTCCCATTCACTTCCATTCATTTTTTGAAAGTTCGAGATATCAACGCCGTTCCAACTCTATATCGAAAAAGCTCACTGATGTAACTCCAACTTGGGTACAGCATGGGGATTCGAACCCACGCCCACCTGCCACGCCCGGTTTTTGTCCCCATTCACTTCCATTCATTTTTTGAAAGTTCGAGATATCGACGCCGTTCCAACTCTATATCGTAAAGCCCACTGATGTAACCCCAACTTGGGTACAGCATGGGGATTCGAACCCACGCCCACCTGCCACGCCCGGTTTTTGTCCCCATTCACTTCCATTCATTTTTTGAAAGTTCGAGATATCGACGCCGTTCCAACTCTATATCGTAAAGCCCACTGATGTAACCCCAACTTGGGTACAGCATGGGGATTCGAACCCACACCCACCTGCCACGCCCGGTTTTTGTCCCCATTCACTTCCATTCATTTTTTGAAAGTTCGAGATATCGACGCCGTTCCAACTCTATATCGTAAAGCTCACTGATGTAACCCCGACTCAGATACAGCATGGGGATTCGAACCCACACCCACCTGCCACGCCCGGTTTTTGGTCCCATTCACTTCCATTCATTTTTTTAAAGTTTGAGATATCAACGCCGTTCCAACTCTAAATTGTAAAGCCCACTGATGTAACCCCGACTTGGGTACAGCCTGGGGATTCGAACCCACACCCACCTGCCACGCCCGGTTTTTGGTCCCATTCACTTCCATTCATTTTTTGAAAGTTTGAGATATCGACGCCGTTCCAACTCTAAATCGTAAAGCCCACTGATGTAACCCCGACTTGGGTACAGCATGGGGATTCGAACCCACACCCACCTGCCACGCCCGGTTTTTGGTTCCATTCACTTCCATTCATTTTTTGAAAGTTTGAGATATCAACGCCGTTCCAACTCTATATCATAAAGCCCCCTGATGTAACCCCGACTCAGATACAGCATGGGGATTCGAACCCACACCCACCTGCCACGCCCGGTTTTTGGTTCCATTCACTTCCATTCATTTTTTGAAAGTTTGAGATATCAACGCCGTTCCAACTCTAAATTGTAAAGCCCACTGATGTAACCCCGACTTGGGTACAGCATGGGGATTCGAACCCACACCCACCTGCCACGCCCGGTTTTTGGTTCCATTCACTTCCATTCATTTTTTGAAAGTTTGAGATATCAACGCCGTTCCAACTCTAAATCGCAAAGCCCACTGATGTAACCCCGACTTGGGTACAGCATGGGGATTCGAACCCACACCCACCTGCCACGCCCGGTTTTTGGTTCCATTCACTTCCATTCATTTTTTGAAAGTTTGAGATATCAACGCCGTTCCAACTCTATATCATAAAGCCCCCTGATGTAACCCCGACTCAGATACAGCATGGGGATTCGAACCCACACCCACCTGCCACGCCCGGTTTTTGGTTCCATTCACTTCCATTCATTTTTTGAAAGTTTGAGATATCAACGCCGTTCCAACTCTAAATTGTAAAGCCCACTGATGTAACCCCGACTTGGGTACAGCATGGGGATTCGAACCCACACCCACCTGCCACGCCCGGTTTTTGGTTCCATTCACTTCCATTCATTTTTTGAAAGTTTGAGATATCAACGCCGTTCCAACTCTAAATCGTAAAGCCCACTGATGTAACCCCGACTTGGGTACAGCATGGGGATTCGAACCCACACCCACCTGCCACGCCCGGTTTTTGTCCCCATTCACTTCCATTCATTTTTTGAAAGTTCGAGATATCAACGCCGTTCCAACTCTATATCGTAAAGCCCACTGATGTAACCCCGACTTAGGTACAGTATGGGGATTCGAACCCATGCCCACCTGCCACGCCCATTTTTCAGCTCCATTCACTTCCATTCAGTTTTTGAAAGTTCGAGATATCAACGCCGTTCCAACTCTATATCGTAAAGCCCACTGATGTAACCCCGACTTAGGTACAGTATGGGGATTCGAACCCACGCCCACCTGCCACGCCCGGTTTTTGTCCCCATTCACTTCCATTCATTTTTTGAAAGTTCGAGATATCAACGCCGTTCCAACTCTATATTGTAAAGCTCACTGATGTAACCCCGACTCAGATACAGCATGGGAATTCGAACCCACGCCCACCTGCCACGCCCGGTTTTTGACTTTATTCACTTCCATTCATTTTTTGAAAGTTTGAGATAATGTCGCCCTTTCAACTCTAAATCGTAAAGCCGACTTACGACACCCCGAGTTGGATAAAGCATTGGAATACGCACGCCCGCCCGACCGGCACACGGCAATCACACTCGCATTTTCTCCGGAAATGCACTCTCTAGTTATTATTAGTGTGATTGCTGTAGGCAAGCACACTATTGTTATCCGAAAGTCATATTATTATTATTATTATTAGTGTGATTGCAGAATGCAAGCACACTATTGTTATTGTTATTTTCGTTTTCAATATATTATTGCCATTCCGCCCGTTTTTTGTCTCCCTTTCTTCGTCCGCAATTTTCGAGATATCGACCCCGTTCCAGTGCCAAATCGTCCGGCCCATACGGGAATGGACTGCTTGTATACAGCTTTTGGATCGAACCAACACTGTGGGCACAGTGCCCGTTTTAAGGTGCCCGTTTTGCCCCATTGACTCCCATTAATTTTGAAAAAAATTTCGAGCTATCAACGCCGTTCCAACCCTTGATCGACCGGGTCATTAATTAGCGCCCAAATCCAAAAAATCATCCGGATACGCCCATCCGTGTGGCATTTATGCCCGTTTTCGCCCGAATTTTTGGACAAAAATCTTGACACCTTTGGCTTTCCACAGAACGTCAACGTGATGACGTAGACGGCATCTTCAGGCCGTTCTGAGAATAGAAAATGGCGGCCGCCAAAAAATCTGACTTATTTTGGTCTGTAACTAAAGTATTAGTGATTTTTAAGATGAAAACGCTGCACAGAATGAAATTATAGTGCAGTTAGACTTAGCAGTGAGCGTCATATCGTTCGCGTTGCAACAGAAAAAAAGATATTTATATCCGTTAGCTTCAAGGCTAACGGATGCATTAAAATCAATGGGAATTGCTAAATGCTAAAAGAGGGACCGAAGTCTGAGTGCACTATGCTTGAAAGCTGTAAATGAGACACAGCCGATCATAGATTGCGCAATACCATGGCCCCTGCAGTGATAATCATATGTAAATGAATGAGTACTGATTTGTAAGCAGTACAAACGTGCAGAAATGCATTTTTTTACAGGTTTGGCTTTTCAAACACACCCAGAGTGAACTAGTGCTCACACCACAGCTTGTGCACAGATACAGTGGCCTGTCTGGGAGAAAGTATTCACACCCCATGCACCGCACCACTTCTAAACGCATGCGCGCCCCCGACCTGCACACGCCCGCCGACCGGCACACGGCAATCACACTCGCATTTTCTCCGGAAATGCACATCTCTAGTTAGTGTGATTGCAGAATGCAAGCACACTATTGTTCTTGTTATTTTCGTTTTCAATATATTATTATTATTCTGCCCGTTTTTTGTCCGTGCTTCTTCTCCCGCAGTTTTCGAGATATCGACCCCAATACAGCGCCAAATCGTCCGGTCCATACGGGAATAGAGCGCTTGTATACAGCTTTTGGATCGAACCAACACTGTGGGCACAGTGCCCGTTTTAAGGTGCCCGTTTTTCCCCATTGACTCCCATTCATTTTGAAAAAAATTTCGAGCTATCAACGCCGTTCCAGCCCTTGATCGACCGGGTTATTAATTAGCGCCCAAATCCAAAAAATCATCCGGATACGCCCATCCGTGTGGCATTTATGCCCGTATTTGCCCGAATTTTTGGACAAAAAACTTGACACCTTTGGCTTTCCACAGAACGTCAACGTGATGACGTAGGCGGCATCTTCAGTCCGTTCTGAGAACAGAAAATGGCCGCCGCCAAAAAATCTGACTTATTTTGGTCTGTAACTAAAGTATTAGTGATTTTTAAGGTGAAAACGCTGCACAGAATGAAATTATAAGACAGTAACACTTAGCAGGGAGCGTCAAATCGTTCGCGTTGCAACAGAAAAGAAGATATTTATATCCGTTAGCTTCAAGGCTAACGAATGCATTCAAATCAATGGCAATGGCTACATGCTAAAGGAGGGACCGAAGTGTGAGCACTGTGTAAGTGCACTATGCCTGAAAGCTGTAAATGAGACACAGCCGATCATAGATTGCGCAATACCATTGACTTCCATTAATTTTTTTTTAATGGTTATTTAATGGTTATTTCTATAACCTTTATTTAACCTATAAGAGCCCCATTTACTTCCATTCATTTTTTGAAAGTTTGAGATATCGACACCGTTCCAACTCTAAATTGTACAGCCCACTGATGTAACCCCGACTCAGATACAGCATGGGGACTCGAACCCACGCCCACCTGCCACGCCCGGTTTTCAGCCCCATTCACTTCCATTAATTTTTTGGAAATTTCGAGATATCAACGCCGTTCCAACTGTAAATCATCCGGGCAGTTAATGACACCCCAACCTGGATACAGCATGGTCATACGCAGCCCCGCCCGCCTGCCACGCCCACTTTTTTAATATTTCGAGATATCAACGCCGTTCCAACTGTAAATCATCTGGCCAGTTAATGACACCCCAACCTGGATACAGCATGGTCATACGCAGCCCCGCCCGCCTGCCACGCCCACTTTTTTTATATTTCAAGATATTAACGCCGTTCAAACTCTAATTTGTTTAGCTTACTGATGGCACCCTGACTTGGATACAGCATGGTCATACGCAGCCCCGCCCGTCTGCCACGCCCGTTTCTGAGACGTCCGGACGTCGACGCTGTTCCCAGCTTAGATACGGCGTTCGGATAAACGCGCACGCACGCCGACCGGCACACGGCAATCACACTCGCATTTTCTCCGGAAATGCACTCTCTAGTTATTATTATTATTATTCCACCCGTTTTTTGTCTCCCTTTCTTCGTCCGCAGTTTTCGAGATATCGACCCCGTTCCAGCGCCAAATCGTCCGGCCCATACGGGAATCAACTGCTTGTATACAGGTTTTCGATCCGCCCGCCCGTTCGCCAGCCACGCCCGCTTTTGTAGCGTTTTTTGGTCCCATTGACTTCCATTCATTTTTTAGAATGGGATTTTCCTATACCCGCCCTCGACTGAAATCGAGAGCTAGGATTTAAAGATAAAGTATTTACCCCCCATCCCCCAAACACACACTGTACCTCTTCTATACAGCATTTAGATATGCTCACTTCCCACTGATGTAACCCCACTCACATACAGCATTTAGATACGCTCACTTCCCACTGAGCATGGGGATTCGAACCCACACCCACCTGCCACGCCCATTTTTCAGCTCCATTCACTTCCATTCATTTTTTGAAAGTTTGAGATATCGACGCCGTTCCAACTCTAAATCGTAAAGCCCCCTGATGTAACCCCGACATAGGTACAGCATGGGGATTCGAACCCACGCCCACCTGCCACGCCCGGTTTTTGTCCCCATTCACTTCCATTCATTTTTTGAAAGTTCGAGATATCAACACCGTTCCAACTCTATATCGTAAAGCCCACTGATGTAACCCCGACTTGGGTACAGCATGGGGATTCGAACCCACACCCACCTGCCACGCCCGGTTTTTGGTCCCATTCACTTCCATTCATTTTTTGAACGTTCGAGATATCAACGCCGTTCCAACTCTAAATAGTAAAGCCCCCTGATGTAACCCCGACTTGGGTACAGCATGGGGATTCGAACCCACACCCACCTGCCACGCCCGGTTTTTGGTCCCATTCACTTCCATTCATTTTTTGAAAGTTTGAGATATCAACGCCGTTCCAACTCTAAATCGTAAAGCCCACTGATGTAACCCCGACTTGGGTACAGCATGGGGATTCGAACCCACACCCACCTGCCACGCCCGGTTTTTGGTCCCATTCACTTCCATTCATTTTTTGAAAGTTTGAGATATCAACGCCGTTCCAACTCTAAATCGTAAAGCCCACTGATGTAACCCCGACTTGGGTACAGCATCGGGATTCGAACCCACGCCCACCTGCCACGCCCGGTTTTTGGTCCCATTCACTTCCATTCATTTTTTGAAAGTTTGAGATATCAACGCCGTTCCAACTCTAAATCGTAAAGCTCACTGATGTAACCCCGACTTGGGTACAGCATGGGGATTCGAACCCACACCCACCTGCCACGCCCGGTTTTTGGTCCCATTCACTTCCATTCATTTTTTGAAAGTTCGAGATATCGACGCCGTTCCAACTCTAAATTGTAAAGCCCCCTGATGTAACCCCGACTCAGATACAGCATGGGGATTCGATCCCACACCCACCTGCCACGCCCGGTTTTTGGTCCCATTCACTTCCATTCATTTTTTGAAAGTTCGAGATATCAACACCGTTTCAACTCTGAATTGTAAAGCCCACTGATGTAACCCCGACTCAGGTACAGCATGGGGATTCGAACCCACACCCACCTGCCACGCCCGGTTTTTGGTCCTATTCACTTCCATTCATTTTTTGAAAGTTTGAGATATCGACGCCGTTCCAACTCTAAATTGTAAAGCCCCCTGATGTAACCCCGACTTGGGTACAGAATGGGGATTCGAACCCACACCCACCTGCCACGCCCGGTTTTTGTCCCCATTCACTTCCATTCATTTTTTGAAAGTTCGAGATATCAACACCGTTCCAACTCTGAATTGTAAAGCCCACTGATGTAACCCCGACTCAGGTACAGCATGGGGATTCGAACCCACACCCACCTGCCACGCCCGGTTTTTGTCCCCATTCACTTCCATTCATTTTTTGAAAGTTCGAGATATCAACGCCGTTCCAACTCTAAATCGTAAAGCCCACTGATGTAACCCCGACTTGGGTACAGCATGGGGATTCGAACCCACACCCACCTGCCACGCCCGGTTTTTGGTCCTATTCACTTCCATTCATTTTTTGAAAGTTCGAGATATCAACGCCGTTCCAACTCTAAATCGTAAAGCCCACTGATGTAACCCCGACTTGGGTACAGCATGGGGATTCGAACCCACACCCACCTGCCACGCCCGGTTTTTGGTCCCATTCACTTCCATTCATTTTTTGAAAGTTCGAGATATCAACGCCGTTCCAACTCTAAATCGTAAAGCCCCCTGATGTAACCCCGACTCAGGTACAGCATGGGGATTCGAACCCACGCCCATCTGCCACGCCCGTTTTTGGTCTCATTCACTTCCATTCATTTTTTGAAAGTTCGAGATATCAACACCGTTCCAACTCTAAATCGTAAAGCCCCCTGATGTAACCCCGACTCAGGTACAGCATGGGGATTCGAACCCACACCCACCTGCCACGCCCGATTTTCGGCTTCATTCACTTCCATTCATTTTTTTAAAGTTTGAGATATCGACGCCGTTCCAACTCTAAATCGTAAAGCCCACTGATGTAACCCCGACTCAGGTACAGCATGGGGATTCGAACCCACACCCACCTGCCACGCCCGGTTTTTGGTCCCATTCACTTCCATTCATTTTTTGAAAGTTCGAGATATCAACGCCGTTCCAACTCTAAATCGTAAAGCCCCCTGATGTAACCCCGACTCAGGTACAGCATGGGGATTCGAACCCACGCCCATCTGCCACGCCCGTTTTTGGTCTCATTCACTTCCATTCATTTTTTGAAAGTTCGAGATATCGACGCCGTTCCAATTTTAAATCGTAAAGCCCACTGATGACACCCCAACTTGGATAAAGCATTGGGTTACGCGCGCCCGCCCGACCGGCACACGGCAATCACACTCGCATTTTCTCCGGAAATGCACATCTCTAGTTATTATTAGTGTGATTGCAGAATGCAAGCACACTATTGTTATTGTTATTTTCGTTTTCAATATATTATTTCCATTCCGCCCGTTTTTTGTCTCCCTTTCTTCGTCCACAATTTTCGAGATATCGACCCCGTTCCAGTGCCAAATCGTCCGGCCCATACGGGAATGGACTGCTTGTATACAGCTTTTGGATCGAACCAACACTGTGGGCACAGTGCCCGTTTTAAGGTGCCCGTTTTGCCCCATTGACTCCCATTCATTTTGAAAAAAATTTCGAGCTATCAACGCCGTTCCAACCCTTGATCGACCGGGTCATTAATTAGCGCCCAAATCCAAAAAATCATCTGGATACGCCCATCCGTGTGGCATTTATGCCCGTTTTCGCCCGAATTTTTGGACAAAAATCTTGACACCTTTGGCTTTCCACAGAACGTCAACGTGATGACGTAGGCGGCATCTTCAGGCCGTTCTGAGAATAGAAAATGGCGGCCGCCAAAAAATCTGACTTATTTTGGTCTGTAACTAAAGTATTAGTGATTTTTAAGATGAAAACGCTGCACAGAATGAAATTATAGTGCAGTTAGACTTAGCAGTGAGCGTCATATCGTTCGCGTTGCAACAGAAAAAAAGATATTTATATCCGTTAGCTTCAAGGCTAACGGATGCATTAAAATCAATGGGAATTGCTAAATGCTAAAAGAGGGACCGAAGTCTGAGTGCACTATGCTTGAAAGCTGTAAATGAGACACAGCCGATCATAGATTGCGCAATACCATGGCCCCTGCAGTGATAATCACATGTAAATGAATGAGTACTGATTTGTAAGCAGTACAAACGTGCAGAAATGCATTTTTTTACAGGTTTGGCTTTTCAAACACACCCAGAGTGAACTTGTGCTCACACCACAGCTTGTGCACAGATACAGTGGCCTGTCTGGGAGAAAGTATTCACACCCCATGCACCGCACCACTTCTAAACGCATGCGCGCCCCCGACCTGCACACGCCCGCCGACCGGCACACGGCAATCACACTCGCATTTTCTCCGGAAATGCACTCTCTAGTTATTAGTGTGATTGCAGAATGCAAGCACACTATTAGTGTGATTGCAGAATGCAAGCACACTATTGTTATTGTTATTTTCGTTTTCAATATATTATTGCCATTCCGCCCGTTTTTTGTCTCCCTTTCTTCGTCCGCAATTTTCGAGATATCGACCCCGTTCCAGTGCCAAATCGTCCGGCCCATACGGGAATGGACTGCTTGTATACAGCTTTTGGATCGAACCAACACTGTGGGCACAGTGCCCGTTTTAAGGTGCCCGTTTTGCCCCATTGACTCCCATTCATTTTGAAAAAAATGTCGAGCTATCAACGCCGTTCCAACCCTTGATCGACCGGGTCATTAATTAGCGCCCAAATCCAAAAAATCATCCGGATACGCCCATCCGTGTGGCATTTATGCCCGTATTTGCCCGAATTTTTGGACTAAAATCTTGACACCTTTGGCTTTCCACAGAACGTTAACGTGATGACGTAGGCGGCATCTTCAGTCCGTTCTGAGAACAGAAAATGGCCGCCGCCAAAAAATCTGACTTATTTTGGTCTGTAACTAAAGTATTAGTGATTTTTAAGGTGAAAACGCTGCACAGAATGAAATTATAAGACAGTAACACTTAGCAGTGAGCGTCAAATCGTTCGCGTTGCAACAGAAAAGAAGATATTTATATCCGTTAGCTTCAAGGCTAACAAATGCATTCAAATCAATGCCAATGGCTACATGCTAAAGGAGGGACCGAAGTGTGAGCACTGTGTAAGTGCACTATGAATGAAAGCTGTAAATAAGACACAGGCGATCATAGATTGCGCAATACCATTGACTTCCATTCATTTTTTTTGAATGGTTATTTAATGGTTATTTCTATAACCTTTATTTAACCTATAAGAGCCCCATTTACTTCCATTCATTTTTTGAAAGTTCGAGATATCGACACCGTTCCAACTCTAAATTGTACAGCCCACTGATGTAACCCCGACTCAGATACAGCATGGGGACTCGAACCCAAACCCACCTGCCACGCCCGGTTTTCAGCCCCATTCACTTCCATTCATTTTTTGGAAATTTCAAGATATCAACGCCGTTCCAACTGTAAATCATCCAGGCAGTTAATGACACCCCAACCTGGATACAGCATGGTCATACGCAGCCCCGCCCGCCTGCCACGCCCACTTTTTTTATATTTCGAGATATTAACGCCGTTCAAACTCTAATTTGTTTAGCCCACTGATGGCACCCCGACTTGGATACAGCATGGTCATACGCAGCCCCGCCCACCTGCCACGCCCATTTTTTAATATTTCGAGATATCAACACCGTTCCAACTGTAAATCATCTGGCCAGTTAATGACACCCCAACTTGGATACAGCATGGTCATACGCAGCCCCGCCCGCCTGCCACGCCCACTTTTTTAATATTTCGAGATATCAACGCCGTTCCAACTCTAATTTGTTTAGCCCACTGCTGACACCCCGACTTGGATACAGCATGGTCATACGCAGCCCCGCCCGTCTGCCACGCCCGTTTCTGAGACGTCCGGACGTCGACGCTGTTCTCAGCTTAGATACGGCGTTCGGATAAGCGCGCACGCACGCCGACCAGCACACGGCAATCACACTCGCATTTTCTCCGGAAATGCACTCTCTAGTTATTATTATTATTCTGCCCGTTTTTTGTCCGGCTTTCTTCGTCCGCAGTTTTCGAGATATCGACCCCGTTCCAGCGCCAAATCGTCCGGCCCATACGGGAATCAACTGCTTGTATACAGGTTTTCGATCTGCCCGCCCGTTCGCCTGCCACGCCCGTTTTTGTAGCGTTTTTTGGTCCCATTGACTTCCATTCATTTTTTTAGAATGGGATTTTCCTATACCCGCCCTCGACTGAAATCGAGAGCTAGGATTTAAAGATAAAGTATTTACCCCCCATCCCCCAAACGCACACTGTACCTCTTCTATACAGCATTTAGATACGCTCACTTCCCACTGATGTAACCCCACTCACATACAACATTTAGATACGCTCACTTCCCACTGAGCATGGGGATTCGAACCCACACCCACCTGCCACGCCCGGTTTTTGGTCCCATTCACTTCCATTCATTTTTTGAAAGTTCGAGATATCAACGCCGTTCCAACTCTAAATCGTAAAGCCCCCTGATGTAACCCCGACTTGGGTACAGCCTGGGGATTCGAACCCACGCCCACCTGCCACGCCCGGTTTTTTGTCCCATTCACTTCCATTCATTTTTTGAAAGTTCGAGATATCAACGCCGTTCCAACTCTAAATTGTAAAGCCCCCTGATGTAACCCCGACTCAGATACAGCATGGGGATTCGAACCCACACCCACCTGCCACGCCCGGTTTTTGGTCCCATTCACTTCCATTCATTTTTTGAAAGTTTGAGATATCGACGCCGTTCCAACTCTATATCGTAAAGCTCACTGATGTAACCCCGACTCAGATACAGCATGGGGATTCGAACCCACACCCACCTGCCACGCCCGGTTTTTGTCCCCATTCACTTCCATTCATTTTTTGAAAGTTCGAGATATCGACGCCGTTCCAACTCTAAATCGTAAAGCCCCCTGATGTAACCCCGACTCAGATACAGCATGGGGATTCGAACCCACACCCACCTGCCACGCCCGGTTTTTGGTCCCATTCACTTCCATTCATTTTTTGAAAGTTCGAGATATCGACGCCGTTCCAACTCTAAATCGTAAAGCCCCCTGATGTAACCCCGACTCAGATACAGCATGGGGATTCGAACCCACACCCACCTGCCACGCCCGGTTTTTGGTCCCATTCACTTCCATTCATTTTTTTAAAGTTCGAGATATCAACGCCGTTCCAACTCTAAATCGTAAAGCCCCCTGATGTAACCCCGACTTGGGTACAGCCTGGGGATTCGAACCCACACCCACCTGCCACGCCCGGTTTTTGGTCCTATTCACTTCCATTCATTTTTTGAAAGTTCGAGATATCAACGCCGTTCCAACTCTAAATCGTAAAGCCCCCTGATGTAACCCCGACTTGGGTACAGCCTGGGGATTCGAACCCACACCCACCTGCCACGCCCGGTTTTTGTCCCCATTCACTTCCATTCATTTATTGAAAGTTTGAGATATCAACGCCGTTCCAACTCTAAATCGTAAAGCTCACTGATGTAACCCCGACTCAGGTACAGCATGGGGAATCGAACCCACACCCACCTGCCACGCCCGGTTTTTGTCCCCATTCACTTCCATTCATTTTTTGAAAGTTCGAGATATCAACGCCGTTCCAACTCTAAATCGTAAAGCCCACTGATGTAACCCCGACTTGGGAACAGCCTGGGGATTCGAACCCACGCCCACCTGCCACGCCCGGTTTTTGGTCCCATTCACTTCCATTCATTTTTTGAAAGTTCGAGATATCAACGCCGTTCCAACTCTAAATCGTAAAGCCCACTGATGTAACCCCGACTTGGGTACAGCCTGGGGAATCGAACCCACACCCACCCGCCACGCCCGGTTTTGGTCCCCATTCACTTCCATTCATTTTTTGAAAGTTCGAGATATCAACGCCGTTCCAACTCTAAATTGTAAAGCCCCCTGATGTAACCCCGACTCAGATACAGCATGGGGATTCGAACCCACACCCACCTGCCACGCCCGTTTTTTGGTCCCATTCACTTCCATTCATTTTTTGAAAGTTCGAGATATAAACGCCGTTCCAACTATAAATCGTAAAGCCCACTGATGTAACCTCGACTCAGGTACAGCATGGGGATTCGAACCCATGCCCACCTGCCACGCCCGGTTTTCGGCTCCATTCACTTCCATTCATTTTTTGAAAGTTCGAGATATCGACGCCGTTCCAATTTTAAATCGTAAAGCCCACTGATGACACCCCAACTTGGATAAAGCATTGGGTTACGCGCGCCCGCCCGACCGGCACACGGCAATCACACTCGCATTTTCTCCGGAAATGCACATCTCTAGTTAGTGTGATTGCAGAATGCAAGCACACTATTAGTGTGATTGCAGAATGCAAGCACACTATTGTTATTGTTATTTTCGTTTTCAATATATTATTATTATTCTGCCCGTTTTTTGTCCGTGCTTCTTCTCCCGCAGTTTTCGAGATATCGACCCCGTTCCAGCGCCAAATCGTCCGGCCCATACGGGAATAGAGCGCTTGTATACAACTTTTTGATCGAACCAACACTGTGGGCACAGTGCCCGTTTTAAGGTGCCCGTTTTTCCCCATTGACTCCCATTCATTTTGAAATGAATTTCGAGCTATCAACGCCGTTCCAACCCTTGATCGACCGGGTCATTAATTAGCGCCCAAATCCAAAAAATCATCCGGATACGCCCATCCGTGTGGCATTTATGCCCGTTTTTGCCCGAATTTTTGGACAAAAATCTTGACACCTTTGGCTTTCCACAGAACGTCAACGTGATGACGTAGACGGCATCTTCAGGCCGTTCTGAGAATAGAAAATGGCGGCCGCCAAAAAATCTGACTTATTTTGGTCTGTAACTAAAGTATTAGTGATTTTTAAGATGAAAACGCTGCACAGAATGAAATTATAGTGCAGTTAGACTTTGCAGTGAGCGTCATATCGTTCGCGCTGCAACAGAAACAAAGATATTTATATCCGTTAGCTTCAAGGCTAACGGATGCATTGAAATCAATGGGAATTGCTAAATGCTAAAAGAGGGACCGAAGTCTGAGTGCACTATGCCTGAAATCTGTAAATGAGACACAGCCGATCATAGATTGCGCAATACCATGGCCCCTGCAGTGATAATCACATGTAAATGAATGAGTACTGATTTGTAAGCAGTACAAACGTGCAGAAATGCATTTTTTTACAGGTTTGGCTTTTCAAACACACCCAGAGTGAACTTGTGCTCACACCACAGCTTGTGCACAGATACAGTGGCCTGTCTGGGAGAAAGTATTCACACCCCACGCACCGCACCACTTCTAAACGCATGCGCGCCCCCGACCTGCGCACGCCCGCCGACCGGCACACGGCAATCACACTCGCATTTTCTCCGGAAATGCACTCTCTAGTTAGTGTGATTGCAGAATGCAAGCACACTATTGTTATTGTTATTTTCGTTTTCAATATATTATTATTATTCTGCCCGTTTTTTGTCCGTGCTTCTTCTCCCGCAGTTTTCGAGATATCGACCCCGTTCCAGCGCCAAATCGTCCGGCCCATACGGGAATAGAGCGCTTGTATACAACTTTTTGATCGAACCAACACTGTGGGCACAGTGCCCGTTTTAAGGTGCCCGTTTTTCCCCATTGACTCCCATTCATTTTGAAATGAATTTCGAGCTATCAACGCCGTTCCAACCCTTGATCGACCGGGTCATTAATTAGCGCCCAAATCCAAAAAATCATCCGGATACGCCCATCCGTGTGGCATTTATGCCCGTTTTTGCCCGAATTTTTGGACAAAAATCTTGACACCTTTGGCTTTCCACAGAACGTCAACGTGATGACGTAGACGGCATCTTCAGGCCGTTCTGAGAATAGAAAATGGCGGCCGCCAAAAAATCTGACTTATTTTGGTCTGTAACTAAAGTATTAGTGATTTTTAAGATGAAAACGCTGCACAGAATGAAATTATAGTGCAGTTAGACTTTGCAGTGAGCGTCATATCGTTCGCGCTGCAACAGAAACAAAGATATTTATATCCGTTAGCTTCAAGGCTAACGGATGCATTGAAATCAATGGGAATTGCTAAATGCTAAAAGAGGGACCGAAGTCTGAGTGCACTATGCCTGAAATCTGTAAATGAGACACAGCCGATCATAGATTGCGCAATACCATGGCCCCTGCAGTGATAATCACATGTAAATGAATGAGTACTGATTTGTAAGCAGTACAAACGTGCAGAAATGCATTTTTTTACAGGTTTGGCTTTTCAAACACACCCAGAGTGAACTTGTGCTCACACCACAGCTTGTGCACAGATACAGTGGCCTGTCTGGGAGAAAGTATTCACACCCCACGCACCGCACCACTTCTAAACGCATGCGCGCCCCCGACCTGCGCACGCCCGCCGACCGGCACACGGCAATCACACTCGCATTTTCTCCGGAAATGCACTCTCTAGTTAGTGTGATTGCAGAATGCAAGCACACTATTGTTATTGTTATTTTCGTTTTCAATATATTATTATTATTCTGCCCGTTTTTTGTCCGTGCTTCTTCTCCCGCAGTTTTCGAGATATCGACCCCGTTCCAGCGCCAAATCGTCCGGCCCATACGGGAATAGAGCGCTTGTATACAGCTTTTGGATCGAACCAACACTGTGGGCACAGTGCCCGTTTTAAGGTGCCCGTTTTTCCCCATTGACTCCCATTCATTTTGAAAAAAATGTCGAGCTATCAACGCCGTTCCAACCCTTGATCGACCGGGTCATTAATTAGCGCCCAAATCCAAAAAATCATCCGGATACGCCCATCCGTGTGGCATTTATGCCCGTTTTTGCCCGAATTTTTGGACAGAAATCTTGACACCTTTGGCTTTCCACAGAACGTCAACGTGATGACGTAGACGGCATCTTCAGGCCGTTCTGAGAATAGAAAATGGCGGCCGCCAAAAAATCTGACTTATTTTGGTCTGTAACTAAAGTATTAGTGATTTTTAAGATGAAAACGCTGCACAGAATGAAATTATACTGCAGTTACACTTAGCAGGGAGCGTCAAATCGTTCGCGTTGCAACAGAAAAAAAGATATTTATATCCGTTAGCTTCAAGGCTAACGGATGCATTGAAATCAATGGGAATTGCTAAATGCTAAAAGAGGGACCGAAGTCTGAGTGCACTATGCCTGAAAGCTGTAAATGAGACACAGCCGATCATAGATTGCGCAATACCATGGCCCCTACAGTGATAATCACATGTAAATGAATGAGTACTGATTTGTAAGCAGTACAAACGTGCAGAAATGCATTTTTTTACAGGTTTGGCTTTTCAAACACACCCAGAGTGAACTTGTGCTCACACCACAGCTTGTGCACAGATACAGTGGCCTGTCTGGGAGAAAGTATTCACACCCCACGCACCGCACCACTTCTAAACGCATGCGCGCCCCCGACCTGCGCACGCCCGCCGACCGCCACACGGCAATCACACTCGCATTTTCTCCGGAAATGCACTCTAGTTAGTGTGATTGCAGAATGCAAGCACACTATTGTTATTGTTATTTTCGTTTTCAATATATTATTATTATTCTGCCCGTTTTTTGTCCGTGCTTCTTCTCCCGCAGTTTTCGAGATATCGACCCCGTTCCAGCGCCAAATCGTCCGGCCCATACGGGAATAGAGCGCTTGTATACAACTTTTGGATCGAACCAACACTGTGGGCACAGTGCCCGTTTTAAGGTGCCCGTTTTTCCCCATTGACTCCCATTCATTTTGAAATGAATTTCGAGCTATCAACGCCGTTCCAACCCTTGATCGACCGGGTCATTAATTAGCGCCCAAATCCAAAAAATCATCCGGATACGCCCATCCGTGTGGCATTTATGCCCGTTTTTGCCCGAATTTTTGGACAAAAATCTTGACACCTTTGGCTTTCCACAGAACGTCAACGTGATGACGTAGACGGCATCTTCAGGCCGTTCTGAGAATAGAAAATGGCGGCCGCCAAAAAATCTGACTTATTTTGGTCTGTAACTAAAGTATTAGTGATTTTTAAGATGAAAACGCTGCACAGAATGAAATTATAGTGCAGTTAGACTTTGCAGTGAGCGTCATATCGTTCGCGCTGCAACAGAAACAAAGATATTTATATCCGTTAGCTTCAAGGCTAACGGATGCATTGAAATCAATGGGAATTGCTAAATGCTAAAAGAGGGACCGAAGTCTGAGTGCACTATGCCTGAAATCTGTAAATGAGACACAGCCGATCATAGATTGCGCAATACCATGGCCCCTGCAGTGATAATCACATGTAAATGAATGAGTACTGATTTGTAAGCAGTACAAACGTGCAGAAATGCATTTTTTTACAGGTTTGGCTTTTCAAACACACCCAGAGTGAACTTGTGCTCACACCACAGCTTGTGCACAGATACAGTGGCCTGTCTGGGAGAAAGTATTCACACCCCACGCACCGCACCACTTCTAAACGCATGCGCGCCCCCGACCTGCGCACGCCCGCCGACCGGCACACGGCAATCACACTCGCATTTTCTCCGGAAATGCACTCTCTAGTTAGTGTGATTGCAGAATGCAAGCACACTATTAGTGTGATTGCAGAATGCAAGCACACTATTGTTATTGTTATTTTCGTTTTCAATATATTATTATTATTCTGCCCGTTTTTTGTCCGTGCTTCTTCTCCCGCAGTTTTCGAGATATCGACCCCGTTCCAGCGCCAAATCGTCCGGCCCATACGGGAATAGAGCGCTTGTATACAACTTTTTGATCGAACCAACACTGTGGGCACAGTGCCCGTTTTAAGGTGCCCGTTTTTCCCCATTGACTCCCATTCATTTTGAAATGAATTTCGAGCTATCAACGCCGTTCCAACCCTTGATCGACCGGGTCATTAATTAGCGCCCAAATCCAAAAAATCATCCGGATACGCCCATCCGTGTGGCATTTATGCCCGTATTTGCCCGAATTTTTGGACTAAAATCTTGACACCTTTGGCTTTCCACAGAACGTCAACGTGATGACGTAGGCGGCATCTTCAGTCCGTTCTGAGAACAGAAAATGGCCGCCGCCAAAAAATCTGACTTATTTTGGTCTGTAACTAAAGTATTAGTGATTTTTAAGGTGAAAACGCTGCACAGAATGAAATTATAAGCCAGTAACACTTAGCAGTGAGCGTCAAATCGTTCGCGTTGCAACAGAAAAGAAGATATTTATATCCGTTAGCTTCAAGGCTAACAAATGCATTCAAATCAATGGCAATGGCTACATGCTAAAGGAGGGACCGAAGTGTGAGCACTGTGTAAGTGCACTATGAATGAAAGCTGTAAATGAGACACAGCCGATCATAGATTGCGCAATACCATTGACTCCTATTCATTTTTTTTGAATGGTTATTTAATGGTTATTTCTATAACCTTTATTTAACCTATAAGAGCCCCATTTACTTCCATTCATTTTTTGAAAGTTCGAGATATCAACGCCGTTCCAACTCTAAATTGTACAGCCCACTGATGTAACCCCGACTCAGATACAGCATGGGGATTCGAACCCACGCCCACCTGCCACGCCCGGTTTTCAGCCCCATGCACTTCCATTCATTTTTTGGAAATTTCAAGATATCAACGCCATTCCAACTGTAAATCATCCGGGCAGTTAATGACACCCCAACCTGGATACAGCATGGTCATACGCAGCCCCGCCCGCCTGCCACGCCCACTTTTTAATATTTCGAGATATCAGCGCCGTTCCAACTCTAATTTGTTTAGCCCACTGATGACACCCCAACTTGGATACAGCATGGTCATACGCAGCCCCGCCCACCTGCCACGCCCATTTTTTTATATTTCGAGATATCAACACCGTTCCAACTGTAAATCATCTGGCCAGTTAATGACACCCCAAATTGGATACAGCATTGTCATACGCAGCCCCGCCCGCCTGCCACGCCCACTTTTTTAATATTTCGAGATATCAACGCCGTTCCAACTCTAATTTGTTTAGCCCACTGATGACACCCCGACTTGGATACAGCATGGTCATACGCAGCCCCGCCCATCTGCCACGCCCGTTTCTGAGACGTCCGGACGTCGACGCTGTTCCGACTCTGAGCCGTCCGGCCCGTCGACGCTGCTCCCAGCTTCGATACGGCGTTCGGATAAGCGCGCACGCACGCCGACCGGCACACGGCAATCACACTCGCATTTTCTCCGGAAATGCACTCTCTAGTTGTTATTGTTATTTTCGTTTTCAATATATTATTATTATTCTGCCCGTTTTTTGTCCGTGCTTCTTCTCCCGCAGTTTTCGAGATATCGACCCCGTTCCAGCGCCAAATCGTCCGGCCCATACGGGAATAGAGCGCTTGTATACAACTTTTTGATCGAACCAACACTGTGGGCACAGTGCCCGTTTTAAGGTGCCCGTTTTTCCCCATTGACTCCCATTCATTTTGAAATGAATTTCGAGCTATCAACGCCGTTCCAACCCTTGATCGACCGGGTCATTAATTAGCGCCCAAATCCAAAAAATCATCCGGATACGCCCATCCGTGTGGCATTTATGCCCGTTTTTGCCCGAATTTTTGGACAAAAATCTTGACACCTTTGGCTTTCCACAGAACGTCAACGTGATGACGTAGACGGCATCTTCAGGCCGTTCTGAGAATAGAAAATGGCGGCCGCCAAAAAATCTGACTTATTTTGGTCTGTAACTAAAGTATTAGTGATTTTTAAGATGAAAACGCTGCACAGAATGAAATTATAGTGCAGTTAGACTTTGCAGTGAGCGTCATATCGTTCGCGCTGCAACAGAAACAAAGATATTTATATCCGTTAGCTTCAAGGCTAACGGATGCATTGAAATCAATGGGAATTGCTAAATGCTAAAAGAGGGACCGAAGTCTGAGTGCACTATGCCTGAAATCTGTAAATGAGACACAGCCGATCATAGATTGCGCAATACCATGGCCCCTGCAGTGATAATCACATGTAAATGAATGAGTACTGATTTGTAAGCAGTACAAACGTGCAGAAATGCATTTTTTTACAGGTTTGGCTTTTCAAACACACCCAGAGTGAACTTGTGCTCACACCACAGCTTGTGCACAGATACAGTGGCCTGTCTGGGAGAAAGTATTCACACCCCACGCACCGCACCACTTCTAAACGCATGCGCGCCCCCGACCTGCGCACGCCCGCCGACCGGCACACGGCAATCACACTCGCATTTTCTCCGGAAATGCACTCTCTAGTTAGTGTGATTGCAGAATGCAAGCACACTATTGTTATTGTTATTTTCGTTTTCAATATATTATTATTATTCTGCCTGTTTTTTGTCCGTGCTTCTTCTCCCGCAGTTTTCGAGATATCGACCCCGTTCCAGTGCCAAATCGTCCGGCCCATACGGGAATAGAGCGCTTGTATACAGCTTTTGGATCGAACCAACACTGTGGGCACAGTGCCCGTTTTAAGGTGCCCGTTTTTCCCCATTGACTCCCATTCATTTTGAAAAAAAATTCGAGCTATCAACGCCGTTCCAACCCTTGATCGACCGGGTCATTAATTAGCGCCCAAATCCAAAAAATCATCCGGATACGCCCATCCGTGTGGCATTTATTCCCGTTTTTGCCCGAATTTTTGGACAAAAATCTTGACACCTTTGGCTTTCCATAGAACGTCAACGTGATGACGTAGGCGACATGTTCAGGCCGTTCTGAGAACAGAAAATGGCCGCCGACAAAAAATCTGACTTATTTTGGTCTGTAACTAAAGTATTAGGGATTTTTAAGGTGAAAACGCTGCACAGAATGAAATTATAAGCCAGTAACACTTAGCTTTGAGCGTCAAATCGTTCGCGTTCCAACAGAAAAGAAGATATTTCTATCCGTTAGCTTCAAGGCTAACGAATGCATTCAAATCAATGGCAATGACTACATGCTAAAGGAGGGATCGAAGTGTGAGCACTGTGTAAGTGCACTATGCCTGAAAGCTGTAAATGAGACACAGCCGATCATAGATTGCGCAATACCATTGCCTTCCATTCATTTTTTTTAATGGTTATTTAATGGTTATTTCTATAACCTTTATTTAACCTATAAGAGCCCCATTCACTTCCATTCATTTTTTGAAAGTTTGAGATATCGACACCGTTCCAACTCTAAATTGTAAAGCCCACTGATGTTACCCCGACTCAGATACAGCATGGGGACTCGAACCCACGCCCACCTGCCACGCCCTGTTTTCAGCCCCATTCACTTCCATTCATTTTTTGGAAATTTCGAGATTTCAACGCCGTTCCAACTGTAAATCATCCGGGCAGTTAATGACACCCCAACCTGGATACAGCATGGTCATACGCAGCCCCGCCCGCCTGCCACGCCCACTTTTTTTATATTTCTAGATATCAAAGGCGTTCAAACTCTAATTTGTTTAGCCCACTGATGACACCCCGACTTGGATACAGCATGGTCATACGCAGCCCCGCTCCGGACGTCAACGCTGTTCCGACTCTGAGCCGTCCGGCCCGTCGACGCTGCTCCCAGCTTAGATACGGCGTTCGGATAAGCGCGCACGCACGCCGACCGGCGGCACACGGCAATCACACTCGCATTTTCTCCGGAAATGCACTCTCTAGTTGTTATTGTTATTTTCGTTTTCAATATATTATTATTATTCTGCCCGTTTTTTGTCCGTGCTTCTTCTCCCGCAGTTTTCGAGATATCGACCCCGTTCCAGCGCCAAATCGTCCGGCCCATACGGGAATAGAGCGCTTGTATACAACTTTTTGATCGAACCAACACTGTGGGCACAGTGCCCGTTTTAAGGTGCCCGTTTTTCCCCATTGACTCCCATTCATTTTGAAATGAATTTCGAGCTATCAACGCCGTTCCAACCCTTGATCGACCGGGTCATTAATTAGCGCCCAAATCCAAAAAATCATCCGGATACGCCCATCCGTGTGGCATTTATGCCCGTTTTTGCCCGAATTTTTGGACAAAAATCTTGACACCTTTGGCTTTCCACAGAACGTCAACGTGATGACGTAGACGGCATCTTCAGGCCGTTCTGAGAATAGAAAATGGCGGCCGCCAAAAAATCTGACTTATTTTGGTCTGTAACTAAAGTATTAGTGATTTTTAAGATGAAAACGCTGCACAGAATGAAATTATAGTGCAGTTAGACTTTGCAGTGAGCGTCATATCGTTCGCGCTGCAACAGAAACAAAGATATTTATATCCGTTAGCTTCAAGGCTAACGGATGCATTGAAATCAATGGGAATTGCTAAATGCTAAAAGAGGGACCGAAGTCTGAGTGCACTATGCCTGAAATCTGTAAATGAGACACAGCCGATCATAGATTGCGCAATACCATGGCCCCTGCAGTGATAATCACATGTAAATGAATGAGTACTGATTTGTAAGCAGTACAAACGTGCAGAAATGCATTTTTTTACAGGTTTGGCTTTTCAAACACACCCAGAGTGAACTAGTGCTCACACCACAGCTTGTGCACAGATACAGTGGCCTGTCTGGGAGAAAGTATTCACACCCCACGCACCGCACCACTTCTAAACGCATGCGCGCCCCCGACCTGCGCACGCCCGCCGACCGGCACACGGCAATCACACTCGCATTTTCTCCGGAAATGCACATCTCTAGTTATTATTATTATTCCACCCGTTTTTTGTCCGCGTTTCTTCGTCCGCAGTTTTCGAGATATCGACCCCGTTCCAGCGCCAAATCGTCCGGCCCATACGGGAATCGAGCGCTTGTATACACGTTTTCGATCCGCCCGCCCGTTCGCCGGCAACGCCCGCTTTTGTAGCGTTTTTTGGTCCCATTGACTTCCATTCATTTTTTTAGAATGGGATTTTCCTATACCCTCCCTCGACTCAAATCGAGAGCTAGGATTTAAAGATAAAGTATTTACCCCCCATCCCCCAAACACACACTGTACCTCTTCTATACAGCATTTAGATACGCTCACTTCCCACTGATGTAACCCCACTCACATACAGCATTTAGATACGCTCACTTCCCACTGAGCATGGGGATTCGAACTCACACCCACCTGCCACGCCCGTTTTTCGGCCCCATTCACTTCCATTCATTTTTTGAAAGTTCGAGATATCGACGCCGTTCCAACTCTCAATTGTAAAGCCCCCTGATGTAACCCCGACATGGGTACAGCATGGGGATTCGAACCCACACCCACCTGCCACGCCCGGTTTTTGGTCCCATTCACTTCCATTCATTTTTTGAAAGTTCGAGATATCAACGCCGTTCCAACTCTCAATTGTAAAGCCCACTGATGTAACCCCGACATGGGTACAGCATGGGGATTCGAACCCACACCCACCTGCCACGCCCGGTTTTTGGTCCCATTCACTTCCATTCATTTTTTGAAAGTTCGAGATATCAACGCCGTTCCAACTCTATATCGTAAAGCCCACTGATGTAACCCCGACTCAGATACAGCATGGGGATTCGAACCCACACCCACCTGCCACGCCCGGTTTTCAGCCCCATTCACTTCCATTCATTTTTTGAAAGTTCGAGATATCAACGCCGTTCCAACTCTCAATTGTAAAGCCCCCTGATGTAACCCCGACATGGGTACAGCATGGGGATTCGAACCCACACCCACCTGCCACGCCCGGTTTTTGGTCCCATTCACTTCTATTCATTTTTTGAAAGTTTGATATATCAACGCCGTTCCAACTCTATATCGTAAAGCCCACTGATGTAACCCCGACATGGGTACAGCATGGGGATTCGAACCCACACCCACCTGCCACGCCCGGTTTTCAGCCCCATTCACTTCCATTCATTTTTTGAAAGTTCGAGATATCAACGCCGTTCCAACTCTCAATTGTAAAGCCCCCTGATGTAACCCCGACATGGGTACAGCATGGGGATTCGAACCCACACCCACCTGCCACGCCCGGTTTTTGGTCCCATTCACTTCTATTCATTTTTTGAAAGTTTGATATATCAACGCCGTTCCAACTCTATATCGTAAAGCCCACTGATGTAACCCCGACTCAGGTACAGCATGGGGATTCGAACCCACGCCCACCTGCCACGCCCGGTTTTCAGCCCCATTCACTTCCATTCATTTTTTGAAAGTTCGAGATATCAACGCCGTTCCAACTCTCAATTGTAAAGCCCCCTGATGTAACCCCGACATGGGTACAGCATGGGGATTCGAACCCACACCCACCTGCCACGCCCGGTTTTTGGTCCCATTCACTTCTATTCATTTTTTGAAAGTTCGATATATCAACGCCGTTCCAACTCTAAATCGGAAAACCCACTGATGTAACCCCGACTCAGGTACAGCATGGGGATTCGAACCCATGCCCACCTGCCACGCCCATTTTCCGGCTCCATTCACTTCCATTCATTTTTTGAAAGTTCGAGATATCGACGCCGTTCCAACTCTATATCATAAAGCTCACTGATGTAACCCCGACTCAGGTACAGCATGGGGATTCGAACCCACACCCACCTGCCACGCCCGGTTTTTGTCCCCATTCACTTCCATTCATTTTTTGAAAGTTCGAGATATCGACGCCGTTCCAACTCTATATCGTAAAGCTCACTGATGTAACCCCGACTCAGATACAGCATGGGGATTCGAACCCACACCCACCTGCCACGCCCGGTTTTTGTCCCCATTCACTTCCATTCATTTTTTGAAAGTTCGAGATATCGACGCCGTTCCAACTCTAAGTCGTAAAGCTCACTGATGTAACCCCGACTCAGATACAGCATGGGGATTCGAACCCACGCCCACCTGCCACGCCCGTTTTTTGTCCCCATTCACTTCCATTCATTTTTTGAAAGTTCGAGATATCGACGCCGTTCCAACTCTATATCGTGAAGCTCACTGATGTAACCCCGACTCAGATACAGCATGGGGATTCGAACCCACACCCACCTGCCACGCCCGTTTTTTGTCCCCATTCACTTCCATTCATTTTTTGAAAGTTCGAGATATCGACGCCGTTCCAACTCTATATCATAAAGCTCACTGATGTAACCCCGACTCAGATACAGCATGGGGATTCGAACCCACACCCACCTGCCACGCCCGTTTTTTGTCCCCATTCACTTCCATTCATTTTTTGAAAGTTCGAGATATCGACGCCGTTCCAACTCTGAATTGTAAAGCCCACTGATGTAACCCCGACTCAGATACAGCATGGGGATTCGAACCCACGGCCACCTGACACGCCCGGTTTTTGTCCCCATTCACTTCCATTCATTTTTTGAAAGTTCGAGATATCGACGCCGTTCCAACTCTGAATTGTAAAGCCCACTGATGTAACCCCGACTCAGATACAGCATGGGGATTCGAACCCACAACCACCTGCCACGCCCGGTTTTTGTCCCCATCCACTTCCATTATTTTTTGAAAGTTTGAGATATCAACGCAGTTCCAACTCTGAATTGTAAAGCCCACTGATGTAACCCCGACTCAGATACAGAATGGGGATTCGAACCCACACCCACCTGCCACGCCCGGTTTTTGTCCCCATTCACTTCCATTCATTTTTTGAAAGTTCGAGATATCGACGCCGTTCCAACTCTATATCGTAAAGCCCACTGATGTAACCCCGACTCAAATAAAGCATGGGAATTCGAACTCACGCCCAACTGCCACGCCCGGTTTTGTGCCTATTCACTTCCATTCATTTTTTAAAAGTTCGAGATATCAACGCCGTTCCAACTCTATATCGTAAAGCTCACTGATGTAACCCCGAGTTGGATAAAGCATTAGGATACGCTCCTGCCCGACCGGCACACGGCAATCACACTCGCATTTTCTCCGGAAATGCACTCTCTAGTTAGTGTGATTGCAGAATGCAAGCACACTATTGTTATTGTTATTTTCGTTTTCAATATATTATTGCCATTCCGCCCGTTTTTTGTCTCCCTTTCTTCGTCCGCAATTTTCGAGATATCGACCCCGTTCCAGTGCCAAATCGTCCGGCCCATACGGGAATGGACTGCTTGTATACAGCTTTTGGATCGAACCAACACTGTGGGCACAGTGCCCGTTTTAAGGTGCCCGTTTTGCCCCATTGACTCCCATTCATTTTGAAAAAAATGTCGAGCTATCAACGCCGTTCCAACCCTTGATCGACCGGGTCATTAATTAGCGCCCAAATCCAAAAAATCATCCGGATACGCCCATCCGTGTGGCATTTATGCCCGTATTTGCCCGAATTTTTGGACTAAAATCTTGACACCTTTGGCTTTCCACAGAACGTTAACGTGATGACGTAGCCGGCATCTTCAGTCCGTTCTGAGAACAGAAAATGGCCGCCGCCAAAAAATCTGACTTATTTTGGTCTGTAACTAAAGTATTAGTGATTTTTAAGGTGAAAACGCTGCACAGAATGAAATTATAAGACAGTAACACTTAGCAGTGAGCGTCAAATCGTTCGCGTTGCAACAGAAAAGAAGATATTTATATCCGTTAGCTTCAAGGCTAACAAATGCATTCAAATCAATGCCAATGGCTACATGCTAAAGGAGGGACCGAAGTGTGAGCACTGTGTAAGTGCACTATGAATGAAAGCTGTAAATAAGACACAGCCGATCATAGATTGCGCAATACCATTGACTTCCATTCATTTTTTTTGAATGGTTATTTAATGGTTATTTCTATAACCTTTATTTAACCTATAAGAGCCCCATTTACTTCCATTCATTTTTTGAAAGTTCGAGATATCGACACCGTTCCAACTCTAAATTGTACAGCCCACTGATGTAACCCCGACTCAGATACAGCATGGGGACTCGAACCCAAACCCACCTGCCACGCCCGGTTTTCAGCCCCATTCACTTCCATTCATTTTTTGGAAATTTCAAGATATCAACGCCGTTCCAACTGTAAATCATCCAGGCAGTTAATGACACCCCAACCTGGATACAGCATGGTCATACGCAGCCCCGCCCGCCTGCCACGCCCACTTTTTTTATATTTCGAGATATTAACGCC
Organism: Trichomycterus rosablanca; assembly: GCF_030014385.1. NCBI lineage: Eukaryota > Metazoa > Chordata > Actinopteri > Siluriformes > Trichomycteridae > Trichomycterus > Trichomycterus rosablanca. The sequence goes on along the minus strand of NC_085996.1, from coordinate 3,771,313 downwards.
GTTCAAACTCTAATTTGTTTAGCCCACTGATGGCACCCCGACTTGGATACAGCATGGTCATACGCAGCCCCGCCCACCTGCCACGCCCATTTTTTAATATTTCGAGATATCAACACCGTTCCAACTGTAAATCATCTGGCCAGTTAATGACACCCCAACTTGGATACAGCATGGTCATACGCAGCCCCGCCCGCCTGCCACGCCCACTTTTTTAATATTTCGAGATATCAACGCCGTTCCAACTCTAATTTGTTTAGCCCACTGCTGACACCCCGACTTGGATACAGCATGGTCATACGCAGCCCCGCCCGTCTGCCACGCCCGTTTCTGAGACGTCCGGACGTCGACGCTGTTCTCAGCTTAGATACGGCGTTCGGATAAGCGCGCACGCACGCCGACCAGCACACGGCAATCACACTCGCATTTTCTCCGGAAATGCACTCTCTAGTTAGTGTGATTGCAGAATGCAAGCACACTATTGTTATTGTTATTTTCGTTTTCAATATATTATTGCCATTCCGCCCGTTTTTTGTCTCCCTTTCTTCGTCCGCAATTTTCGAGATATCGACCCCGTTCCAGTGCCAAATCGTCCGGCCCATACGGGAATGGACTGCTTGTATACAGCTTTTGGATGGAACCAACACTGTGGGCACAGTGCCCGTTTTAAGGTGCCCGTTTTGCCCCATTGACTCCCATTCATTTTGAAAAAAATTTCGAGCTATCAACGCCGTTCCAACCCTTGATTTACCGGGTCATTAATTAGCGCCCAAATCCAAAAAATCATCCGGATACGCCCATCCGTGTGGCATTTATGCCCGTTTTTGCCCGAATTTTTGGACAAAAATCTTGACACCTTTGGCTTTCCACAGAACGTCAACGTGATGACGTAGGCGGCATCTTCAGCCCGTTCTGAGAATAGAAAATGGCGGCCGCCAAAAAAGCTGACTTATTTTGGTCTGTAACTAAGGTATTAGTGATTTTTAAGATGAAAACGCTGCACAGAATGAAATTATACTGCAGTTACACTTAGCAGGGAGCGTCATATCATTCGCGTTGCAACAGAAAAAAAGATATTTATATCCGTTAGCTTCAAGGCTAACGGATGCATTAAAATCAATGGGAATTGCTAAATGCTAAAAGAGGGACCGAAGTCTGAGTGCACTATGCCTGAAAGCTGTAAATGACACACAGCCGATCATAGATTGCGCAATACCATGGCCCCTGCAGTGATAATCACATGTAAATGAATGAGTACTGATTTGTAAGCAGTACAAACGTGCAGAAATGCATTTTTTTACAGGTTTGGCTTTTCAAACACACCCAGAGTGAACTTGTGCTCACACCACAGCTTGTGCACAGATACAGTGGCCTGTCTGGGAGAAAGTATTCACACCCCACGCACCGCACCACTTCTAAACGCATGCGCGCCCCCGACCTGCGCACGCCCGCCGACCGGCACACGGCAATCACACTCGCATTTTCTCCGGAAATGCACATCTCTAGTTAGTGTGATTGCAGAATGCAAGCACACTATTGTTATTGTTATTTTCGTTTTCAATATATTATTATTATTCTGCCCGTTTTTTGTCCGTGCTTCTTCTCCCGCAGTTTTCGAGATATCGACCCCGTTCCAGCGCCAAATCGTCCGGCCCATACGGGAATAGAGCGCTTGTATACAACTTTTGGATCGAACCAACACTGTGGGCACAGTGCCCGTTTTAAGGTGCCCGTTTTTCCCCATTGACTCCCATTCATTTTGAAATGAATTTCGAGCTATCAACGCCGTTCCAACCCTTGATCGACCGGGTCATTAATTAGCGCCCAAATCCAAAAAATCATCCGGATACGCCCATCCGTGTGGCATTTATGCCCGTTTTTGCCCGAATTTTTGGACAAAAATCTTGACACCTTTGGCTTTCCACAGAACGTCAACGTGATGACGTAGACGGCATCTTCAGGCCGTTCTGAGAATAGAAAATGGCGGCCGCCAAAAAATCTGACTTATTTTGGTCTGTAACTAAAGTATTAGTGATTTTTAAGATGAAAACGCTGCACAGAATGAAATTATAGTGCAGTTAGACTTGGCAGTGAGCGTCATATCGTTCGCACTGCAACAGAAACAAAGATATTTATATCCGTTAGCTTCAAGGCTAACGGATGCATTGAAATCAATGGGAATTGCTAAATGCTAAAAGAGGGACCGAAGTCTGAGTGCACTATGCCTGAAATCTGTAAATGAGACACAGCCGATCATAGATTGCGCAATACCATGGCCCCTGCAGTGATAATCACATGTAAATGAATGAGTACTGATTTGTAAGCAGTACAAACGTGCAGAAATGCATTTTTTTACAGGTTTGGCTTTTCAAACACACCCAGAGTGAACTTGTGCTCACACCACAGCTTGTGCACAGATACAGTGGCCTGTCTGGGAGAAAGTATTCACACCCCACGCACCGCACCACTTCTAAACGCATGCGCGCCCCCGACCTGCGCACGCCCGCCGACCGGCACACGGCAATCACACTCGCATTTTCTCCGGAAATGCACTCTCTAGTTATTAGTGTGATTGCAGAATGCAAGCACACTATTGTTATTGTTATTTTCGTTTTCAATATATTATTCTTATTCTGCCGGTTTTTTGTCCGTGCTTCTTCTCCCGCAGTTTTCGAGATATCGACCCCGTTCCAGCGCCAAATCGTCCGGCCCATACGGGAATAGAGCGCTTGTATACAGCTTTTGGATCGAACCAACACTGTGGGCACAGTGCCCGTTTTAAGGTGCCCGTTTTTCCCCATTGACTCCCATTCATTTTGAAATGAATTTCGAGCTATCAACGCCGTTCCAACCCTTGATCGACCGGGTCATTAATTAGCGCCCAAATCCAAAAAATCATCCGGATACGCCCATCCGTGTGGCATTTATGCCCGTTTTTGCCCGAATTTTTGGACAAAAATCTTGACACCTTTGGCTTTCCACAGAACGTCAACGTGATGACGTAGGCGGCATCTTCAGGCCGTTCTGAGAATAGAAAATGGCGGCCGCCAAAAAATCTGACTTATTTTGGTCTGTAACTAAAGTATTAGTGATTTTTAAGATGAAAACGCTGCACAGAATGAAATTATAGTGCAGTTAGACTTGGCAGTGAGCGTCATATCGTTCGCGCTGCAACAGAAACAAAGATATTTATATCCGTTAGCTTCAAGGCTAACGGATGCATTGAAATCAATGGGAATTGCTAAATGCTAAAAGAGGGACCGAAGTCTGAGTGCACTATGCCTGAAAGATGTAAATGAGACACAGCCGATCATAGATTGCGCAATACCATGGCCCCTGCAGTGATAATCACATGTAAATGAATGAGTACTGATTTGTAAGCAGTAGAAACGTGCAGAAATGCATTTTTTTACAGGTTTGGCTTTTCAAACACACCCAGAGTGAACTTGTGCTCACACCACAGCTTGTGCACAGATACAGTGGCCTGTCTGGGAGAAAGTATTCACACCCCATGCACCGCACCACTTCTAAACGCATGCGCACCCCCGACCTGCGCACGCCCGCCGACCGGCACACGGCAATCACACTCGCATTTTCTCCGGAAATGCACTCTCTAGTTAGTGTGATTGCAGAATGCAAGCACACTATTGTTATTAGTGTGATTGCAGAATGCAAGCACACTATTGTTATTGTTATTTTCGTTTTCAATATATTATTATTATTCTGCCCGTTTTTTGTCCGTGCTTCTTCTCCCGCAGTTTTCGAGATATCGACCCCGTTCCAGCGCCAAATCGTCCGGCCCATACGGGAATAGAGCGCTTGTATACAACTTTTTGATCGAACCAACACTGTGGGCACAGTGCCCGTTTTAAGGTGCCCGTTTTTCCCCATTGACTCCCATTCATTTTGAAATGAATTTCGAGCTATCAACGCCGTTCCAACCCTTGATCGACCGGGTCATTAATTAGCGCCCAAATCCAAAAAATCATCCGGATACGCCCATCCGTGTGGCATTTATGCCCGTTTTTGCCCGAATTTTTGGACAAAAATCTTGACACCTTTGGCTTTCCACAGAACGTCAACGTGATGACGTAGGCGGCATCTTCAGGCCGTTCTGAGAATAGAAAATGGCGGCCGCCAAAAAATCTGACTTATTTTGGTCTGTAACTAAAGTATTAGTGATTTTTAAGATGAAAACGCTGCACAGAATGAAATTATAGTGCAGTTAGACTTTGCAGTGAGCGTCATATCGTTCGCGCTGCAACAGAAACAAAGATATTTATATCCGTTAGCTTCAAGGCTAACGGATGCATTGAAATCAATGGGAATTGCTAAATGCTAAAAGAGGGACCGAAGTCTGAGTGCACTATGCCTGAAATCTGTAAATGAGACACAGCCGATCATAGATTGCGCAATACCATGGCCCCTGCAGTGATAATCACATGTAAATGAATGAGTACTGATTTGTAAGCAGTACAAACGTGCAGAAATGCATTTTTTTACAGGTTTGGCTTTTCAAACACACCCAGAGTGAACTTGTGCTCACACCACAGCTTGTGCACAGATACAGTGGCCTGTCTGGGAGAAAGTATTCACACCCCACGCACCGCACCACTTCTAAACGCATGCGCGCCCCCGACCTGCGCACGCCCGCCGACCGGCACACGGCAATCACACTCGCATTTTCTCCGGAAATGCACATCTCTAGTTGTTATTTTCGTTTTCAATATATTATTATTATTCTGCCCGTTTTTTGTCCGTGCTTCTTCTCCCGCAGTTTTCGAGATATCGACCCCGTTCCAGCGCCAAATCGTCCGGCCCATACGGGAATAGAGCGCTTGTATACAACTTTTGGATCGAACCAACACTGTGGGCACAGTGCCCGTTTTAAGGTGCCCGTTTTTCCCCATTGACTCCCATTCATTTTGAAATGAATTTCGAGCTATCAACGCCGTTCCAACCCTTGATCGACCGGGTCATTAATTAGCGCCCAAATCCAAAAAATCATCCGGATACGCCCATCCGTGTGGCATTTATGCCCGTTTTTGCCCGAATTTTTGGACAAAAATCTTGACACCTTTGGCTTTCCACAGAACGTCAACGTGATGACGTAGACGGCATCTTCAGGCCGTTCTGAGAATAGAAAATGGCGGCCGCCAAAAAATCTGACTTATTTTGGTCTGTAACTAAAGTATTAGTGATTTTTAAGATGAAAACGCTGCACAGAATGAAATTATAGTGCAGTTAGACTTTGCAGTGAGCGTCATATCGTTCGCGCTGCAACAGAAACAAAGATATTTATATCCGTTAGCTTCAAGGCTAACGGATGCATTGAAATCAATGGGAATTGCTAAATGCTAAAAGAGGGACCGAAGTCTGAGTGCACTATGCCTGAAATCTGTAAATGAGACACAGCCGATCATAGATTGCGCAATACCATGGCCCCTGCAGTGATAATCACATGTAAATGAATGAGTACTGATTTGTAAGCAGTACAAACGTGCAGAAATGCATTTTTTTACAGGTTTGGCTTTTCAAACACACCCAGAGTGAACTTGTGCTCACACCACAGCTTGTGCACAGATACAGTGGCCTGTCTGGGAGAAAGTATTCACACCCCACGCACCGCACCACTTCTAAACGCATGCGCGCCCCCGACCTGCGCACGCCCGCCGACCGGCACACGGCAATCACACTCGCATTTTCTCCGGAAATGCACTCTCTAGTTATTATTATTATTCTGCCCGTTTTTTGTCCGGCTTTCTTCGTCCGCAGTTTTCGAGATATCGACCCCGTTCCAGCGCCAAATCGTCCGGCCCATACGGGAATCAACTGCTTGTATACAGGTTTTCGATCCGCCCGCCAGTTCGCCAGCCACGCCCGCTTTTGTAGCGTTTTTTGGTCCCATTGACTTCCATTCATTTTTTTAGAATGGGATTTTCCTATACCCGCCCTCGACTCAAATCGAGAGCTAGGATTTAAAGATAAAGTATTTACCCCCCCATCCACCAAACGCACACTGTACCTCTTCTATACAGCATTTAGATACGCTCACTTCCCACTGATGTAACCCCACTCACATACAACATTTAGATACGCTCACTTCCCACTGAGCATGGGGATTCGAACCCACACCCACCTGCCACGCCCGGTTTTTGGTCCCATTCACTTCCATTCATTTTTTGAAAGTTCGAGATATCAACGCCGTTCCAACTCTAAATCGTAAAGCCCCCTGATGTAACCCCGACTTGGGTACAGCCTGGGGATTCGAACCCACGCCCACCTGCCACGCCCGGTTTTTTGTCCCATTCACTTCCATTCATTTTTTGAAAGTTCGAGATATCAACGCCGTTCCAACTCTAAATTGTAAAGCCCCCTGATGTAACCCCGACTCAGATACAGCATGGGGATTCCAACCCACACCCACCTGCCACGCCCGGTTTTTGGTCCCATTCACTTCCATTCATTTTTTGAAAGTTTGAGATATCGACGCCGTTCCAACTCTATATCGTAAAGCTCACTGATGTAACCCCGACTCAGGTACAGCATGGGGATTCGAACCCACACCCACCTGCCACGCCCGGTTTTTGTCCCCATTCACTTCCATTCATTTTTTGAAAGTTTGAGATATCGACGCCGTTCCAACTCTATATCGTAAAGCACACTGATGTAACCCCGACTCAGGTACAGCATGGGGATTCGAACCCACACCCACCTGCCACGCCCGGTTTTTGTCCCCTTTCACTTCCATTCATTTTTTGAAAGTTTGAGATATCAACGCCGTTCCAACTCTAAATCGTAAAGCCCCCTGATGTAACCCCGACTTGGGTACAGCCTGGGGATTCGAACCCACACCCACCTGCCACGCCCGGTTTTTGTCCCCATTCACTTCCATTCATTTATTGAAAGTTCGAGATATCAACGCCGTTCCAACTCTAAATTGTAAAGCCCCCTGATGTAACCCCGACTTGGGTACAGCCTGGGGATTCGAACCCACACCCACCTGCCACGCCCGTTTTTCGGCTCCATTCACTTCCATTCATTTATTGAAAGTTTGAGATATCAACGCCGTTCCAACTCTAAATTGTAAAGCCCACTGATGTAACCCCGACTCAAATACAGCATGGGGATTCGAACCCACACCCACCTGCCACGCCCGGTTTTTGGTCCCATTCACTTCCATTCATTTTTTGAAAGTTTGAGATATCAACGCCGTTCCAACTCTAAATCGTAAAGCCCACTGATGTAACCCCGACTTGGGTACAGCATGGGGATTCGAACCCACACCCACCTGCCACGCCCGGTTTTTGGTTCCATTCACTTCCATTCATTTTTTGAAAGTTTGAGATATCAACGCCGTTCCAACTCTAAATCGTAAAGCCCCCTGATGTAACCCCGACTCAGATACAGCATGGGGATTCGAACCCACACCCACCTGCCACGCCCGGTTTTTGGTCCCATTCACTTCCATTCATTTTTTGAAAGTTCGAGATATCAACGCCGTTCCAACTCTAAATTGTAAAGCCCACTGATGTAACCCCGACTTGGGTACAGCATGGGGATTCGAACCCACACCCACCTGCCACGCCCGGTTTTTGGTTCCATTCACTTCCATTCATTTTTTGAAAGTTTGAGATATCAACGCCGTTCCAACTCTAAATTGTAAAGCCCACTGATGTAACCCCGACTTGGGTACAGCATGGGGATTCGAACCCATGCCCATCTGCCACGCCCGTTTTTCGGCTCCATTCACTTCCATTTATTTTTTGAAAGTTTGAGATATCAACGCCGTTCCAACTCTATATCGTAAAGCCCCCTGATGTAACCCCGACTCAGGTACAGCATGGGGATTCGAACCCACGCCCACCTGCCACGCCCGGTTTTTGTCCCCATTCACTTCCATTCATTTTTTGAAAGTTCGAGATATCAACGCCGTTCCAACTCTAAATTGTAAAGCCCCCTTATGTAACCCCGACTCAGATACAGCATGGGGATTCGAACCCACACCCACCTGCCACGCCCGGTTTTTGTTCCCATTCACTTCCATTCATTTTTTGAAAGTTTGAGATATCAACGCCGTTCCAATTCTATATCGTAAAGCTCACTGATGTAACCCCGACATGGGTACAGCATGATGATTCGAACCCACGCCCACCTGCCACGCCCGGTTTTGGGTCCCATTCACTTCTATTCATTTTTTGAAAGTTTGAGATATCGACACCGTTCCAACTCTATATCGTGAAGCCCACTGATGTAACCCTGACTCAGATACAGCATGGGGATTCGAACCCACGCCCACCTGCCACGCCCGGTTTTTGGTCCTATTCACTTCCATTCATTTTTTGAAAGTTTGAGATATCGACGCCGTTCCAACTCTATATCGTAAAGCCCCCTGATGTAACCCCGACTCAGGTACAGCATGGGGATTCGAACCCACACCCACCTGCCACGCCCAGTTTTTGTCCCCATTCGCTTCCATTCATTTTTTGAAAGTTTGAGATATCAACGCCGTTCCAACTCTAAATTGTAAAGCCCCCTGATGTAACCCCGACTCAGGTACAGCATGGGGATTCGAACCCATGCCCACCTGCCACGCCCGTTTTTCGGCTCCATTCACTTCCATTCATTTTTTGAAAGTTCGAGAAATCAACGCCGTTCCAACTCTATATCGTAAAGCTCACTGATGTAACCCCGACTCAGATACAGCATGGGGATTCGAACCCACACCCACCTGCCACGCCCGGTTTTTGTTCCCATTCACTTCCATTCATTTTTTGAAAGTTCGAGATATCAACGCCGTTCCAACTCTATATCGTAAAGCTCACTGATGTAACCCCGACTCAGATACAGCATGGGGATTCGAACCCACGCCCACCTGCCACGCCCGGTTTTTGGTTCCATTCACTTCCATTCATTTTTTGAAAGTTCGAGATATCGACGCCGTTCCAACTCTATATCGAAAAGCTCACTGATGTAACCCCGACTCAGGTACAGCATGGGGATTCGAACCCACGCCCACCTGCCCCGCCCGGTTTTTGGTTCCATTCACTTCCATTCATTTTTTGAAAGTTCGAGATATCAACGCCGTTCCAACTCTATATCGTAAAGCTCACTGATGACACCCCAACATATGTACAACATGGGGATTCGAACCCATGCCCACCTGCCACGCCCATTTTTCAGCTCCATTCACTTCCATACATTTTTTGAAAGTTCGAGATATCAACGCCGTTCCAACTCTATATCGTAAAGCTCACTGATGTAACCCCGACTCAGATACAGCATGGGGATTCGAACCCACGCCCACCTGCCACGCCCGGTTTTTGTCCCCATTCACTTCCATTCATTTTTTGAAAGTTCGAGATATCGACGCCGTTCCAACTCTATATCGTGAAGCTCACTGATGTAACCTCAACTTAGATACAGCATGGGGATTCGAACCCACACCCACCTGCCACGCCCGTTTTTTGTCCCCATTCACTTCCATTCATTTTTTTAAAGTTTGAGATATCGACGCCGTTCCAACTCTATATCGTAAAGCTCACTGATGTAACCCCGACTCAGATACAGCATGGGGATTCGACCCCACGCCCACCTGCCACGCCCGGTTTTTGTCCCCATTCACTTCCATTCATTTTTTGAAAGTTCGAGATAACGACGCCGTTCCAATTCTAAATCGTAAAGCCCACTGATGACACCCCGAGTTGGATAAAGCATTAGGATACGCGCCCGCCCGACCGGCACACGGCAATCACACTCGCATTTTCTGCAGGAAATGCACATCTCTAGTTATTATTATTATTCTGCCCGTTTTTTGTCCGGCTTTCTTCGTCCGCAGTTTTCGAGATATCGACCCCGTTCCAACGCCAAATCGTCCGGCCCATACGGGAATCAACTGCTTGTATACAGGTTTTCGATCCGCCCGCTTGTTCACCCGCCACGCCCGTTTTTCCGGAAATTTTGTCCCATTCACTTCCATTCATTTTTGAAAAAATTTTGAGATATCGACGCCGTTCCAACTATATATCGTCCGGCCCGTTATTGAAATAACTTCTTGTTTTTTGCTTTTCAAACCGCCCGCCCGTTCACCTGCCACGCCCGTTTTTTTACCGTTTTTTGGTCCCATTGACTTCCATTCATTTTTTCTGAATGGTTGTTGAATGGTTACTTCTACAACCTTTATTTAACCTATAAGAGTCCCATTCACTTCCATTCATTTTTTGAAAGTTTGAGATATCGACGCCGTTCCAACTCTATATCGTAAAGCCCCCTGATGTAACCCCGACTCAGATACAGCATGGGGATTCGAACCCACGCCCACCTGCCACGCCCGGTTTTTGTCCCCATTCACTTCCATTCATTATTTGAAAGTTCGAGATATTAACGCCGTTCCAACTCTAAATCATAAAGCCCACTGATGTTACCCCGACTCAGATACAGCATGGGGATTCGAACCCACGCCCACCTGCCACGCCCGGTTTTTGTCCCCATTCACTTCCATTCATTATTTGAAAGTTCGAGATATTAACGCCGTTCCAACTCTAAATCATAAAGCCCACTGATGTTACCCCGACTCAGATACAGCATGGGGATTCGAACCCACGCCCACCTGCCACGCCCGGTTTTTGTCCCCATTCACTTCCATTCATTTTTTAAAAGTTCAAGATATCGACGCCGTTCCAACTCTAAATCGTAAAGCTCACTGATGTAACCCCGACTCAGATACAGCATGGGGATTCGAACCCACGCCCACCTGCCACGCCCGGTTTTTGGTTCCATTCACTTCCATTCATTTTTTGAAAGTTCGAGATATCAACGCCGTTCCAACTCTATATCATAAAGCCCACTGATGTAACCCCGACATGGGTACAGCATGGGGATTCGAACCAACGCCCACCTGCCACGCCCGGTTTTTGTCCCCATTCACTTCCATTCATTTTTTGAAAGTTTGAGATATCGACGCCGTTCCAACTCTAAATCGTAAAGCTCACTGATGTAACCCCGACTCAGATACAGCATGGGGATTCGAACCCACGCCCACCTGCCACGCCCGGTTTTTGGTTCCATTCACTTCCATTCATTTTTTGAAAGTTCGAGATATCAACGCCGTTCCAACTCTATATCATAAAGCCCACTGATGTAACCCCGACATGGGTACAGCATGGGGATTCGAACCCATGCCCACCTGCCACGCCCATTTTTCAGCTCCATTCACTTCCATTCATTTTTTGAAAGTTTGAGATATGAACGCCGTTCCAACTCTAAATCGTAAAGCCCACTGATGACACCCCGAGTTGGATAAAGCATTGGGATACGCACGCCCACCCGACCGGCACACGGCAATCACACTCGCATTTTCGCCGGAAATGCACTCTCTAGTTGTTATTGTAATTATTATTCATGCAGAACTATTTAATGGTACAGTTTAAGGTGGCAAACAGACTGACCCTAACCCTAACCCTAACCCCCCCCGTGTTATCTTATATCAGCTAATGTTTGACAAAGCAGATCACGTTCAGTCGTTAATGAATGTGTTTGGTTTCTAGGTTTCAGAAACTGAACATGTCGTGTCTGCAGGCAGAAATCTCCACAACCCTCCACCTGATTCTGCAGCACTACGTCACAGAGCTCGAAGCTGTAAACCAGGTCTCTGCTGGTCTAAAGATCTGAGGATCATTGTCACACTAAAAGAACAACAGAATTAACATTAACTCCTGTGTTTATATGTGTAGCACTATCAGACCTACAGAGAAGATCCTCCCATAGGCAGAAACATGCCTCCAGTGGCGGGCAGGATTGTCTGGGTCAGGCAGCTGTTCAGCAAAATACAGGAACCCATCAGTTACATTGAGGTGCACACAGACTTTATGAACGCTCCTTGTTTTTAAAGGAACATTTCATATTGTGCTACACTGCTTTCATAAGCCTCCCTGACTCACTGTTTCATTTATTTATACAATCACTATGATTTGTTGCTAGTGAAAGGTCCTGCAAAATAATCTAATGCTAATAATTCAGTATAATTAAAACAAAATAGCTCAATCATTTAATAAGAATTGTTAGTAGAAGTCCCAGTAAATGTGTATTTGGAACAGTTCAGTTTTATGTAATAATTAAAAAACATTTTCACCATATACACCAAGTACTTACACATGCTGTATAAACAATATGCAGAAAAACTCAGAGGTCCTGTCCACATCTGAGGGGCAGGATGTTGTGCAGCTGTACAACAGGTCTGCAGCGGTGTTTGTGGAGTTTGAGATTCTTTACTATACAGCCTGGATGAACAGGTTCCCACAGTTGGAATATGGCAAGTATCTTAAGCGTTTCTGTTACATTTGAACCCTAAAGGAATGATGGAAAACACTCATGATTTTACCTCTTTTACAGCCCTGTATGAAACCCTGCTTGTTCGCGACCCAGAATCAAAGAAACTGCTGGTGAACAGTTCTACAATAAACGAGACATTACGAGAGATTAAATGCTTGATTAAACTGGGATTGAAGGTTCCCGAGAAGGCTCTGTATATGTTTAGGACAGAGAAACACCTAAAGACAACACAATTCAGATTAGAGGTGGGAAAAAATGAGCTTTCAGTTCATTCACTTTACAACAAACCTGCTAATCACAGTGAACTGTGTGTGTGTGTGTGTGTTTGGTTTGTGATGTGTAGACGTTTATCAGCAGTTATGAGGATACGCTTGAGGAAATTCCTGCTATGTTTTACAGTCTGATGATATCAAAAATAAAAAAGGTATGATATTCTTCTCACTGGCTTTTATATCTGATAAATTATTAAATAGAATATATCAACATGTAAATATGAATTAATGCCAGATCAGTGTTTTTCGAACCCTGGGTGGGTCGTGAATCAGACAAAGTGGGTCGCAGAGAAATGGAGGCTTTATATTACATCTTGTAAATCACAGTGAGACCAGATACAGTAAATAGCATTCTTTGTGTTGCCTGGGTTGTGTAAAAAATCATGGACAAAATGAATTTGGGTTGCTTAAAACCCTGGTCTAGATTAAGTGTCTTATCACAGTGTGCATCAGCTGGGTCTCCCTTAAATTTCTTCCATGGCTTGTTTCACACTGTAGGTCTGATTGCTTCAGAGTAAAGCAGAATACACAACAGCAGTAAGGGCCTGGGCTTGATTCCCCTAGGTCTAGGGTCCTTTCTGTGTGGGGTTTGCATGTTCTCCCTGTGTCCAAGTCCAAGGACATGCAGTCAGGTTAACTGGAGCTACTAATAATTGCCCTAATTGTGTGTGTGTGTCTGTCTGGGGTGTTTTCAGCATTTTGCCTGGTGAATCAGACCCACTGCAGCCCTGACCAGGATAAGGCAGTGGTAAAACAGAGAATGAATGATTATATTATCTAATGCAGTTGCTCTGTGTACCAGGTGGACTCTGTGCTTCGTCAAGGCTTGGTGTTTCTCAGCTGGTCGTCTCTCATCCTGGACACATTTTTCAATGATCTTGATGCTGCCATGGCTGAGCTGCAGCATGTTCTAAAGAAGGTACATTCTGAGTGTGTATGTGAGAACAATAGTGACATGATTAACAGTATCTTCTAACTGCATGTAACATGTTCAGGTGACAGATCTTTGCGAGATTCGCATTGAAGGTGTTTTACACAACATCTCCGAGACTGTCCTCATCGCCCTGCCAGAGGACAGAGCCTCATCTCTACAGGACCTGATTACCACCAACGAGGTAACGTCATGTTACCCCCAGCATTCGGGATGCTTAAGAATACTTTATGATGAAGTAACATTTAAATCTGATACAGGCTCAGACTAAGCTGTGGGCTCAGACTCTCAACCAAAAGAGCAGCCACGTAGAGGAGGCAGTGAAGGAACTGACTTTAATCTTCAGTGCTATTTATGAGCCAAAAGAAAGCAAAGACCCGGCTGAGAAACCTAAAGGTATTTTGATTAGATTGATCTGAACAGGCCTTGCAAACGTTTCTATATAAACAGAAGTAACGAAAATGATGCTGTTTTGTATTTGTAGGACACAAACGTGTTGCATTCTCAGAAGATCTGGGCTCATCAAACGATAAAGACAGGTTCAAGGCAGAAGCCCGTGAAGCTGATAAAGACGAAGACTTTAAAAACGTAAATGCTGGGTCCACTATTTGTCAGCTAAAATAAATACTTCACCTATAGTTAAGATTAATCTATAACTAAAATACTGCCTGTAAAACAAACTGATATATATATGTATATATGTATATAATATATATAGACCTTCTAGTTAGAGCTTCCCATGTTCTACATAAATCAAGGACGGTGTTAAATAAGTACAGGATGTCAATTTATCACATGGCTTCAGCTACCCATCTCCCTTTAAGACATATCCAATCATGCCACTGTAGATGCTTGCCTGCCTGGTAGCACCTCTGAGTTTCGAACCCCTGATCTCAGCAATAGTAGGCCAAAGTAAATGACCACTGCTCCACCTAATATTTGTTATACCAATGCACCAAGTGAAATGTTAACCACTAATACCCTGAAGCCACCGTATTACTGTCTCACACACAAAACCTTTAGCTGTAAATGGTAAGCAACACAGTGATGTGCATCGTGTACTCATACTTCCCCGTGGAGCATCAGACACAACAGTAACACTTCTGCATCGCTTTCACTAGCAATCTGGTTTCTGCTTAGCAAACAGCATTCTCTTCTTCTTATTATTTTTATTTTTATTATCACAAGTAGTTCACAGTTCCAACAAGGAGCTGGCAAATCTGATCCAACAGAGGTGCTAGCAAATCTGTAAGTGTGAAACTGTAATAAAAAGAAACATCTCCACCTGGAACAAATGAAAGTTCAACCAGGCGCAGGTGACTGTCTGTTACGCGGAAACAATGGCAACCATCTGCACCTCCATGCCTTCTCTCCCGACCAGATTTGGAAAGGCAGAAAGACATTATTCTGTAATCGAGCCACACCGTCAATCTCCACCTAGTTCTGTTTGGCCTGCAAGGGCACCAGTTATGATGTAAAACATACCATGTATAAAACAAACAATAACAATTTTATGTTCATGTGATAAAGAGACCTAAAAACAATGTAATTACATTTAAATCATTTTTAGATTTAAATCATTAATGGCCCTGCTGTTTATTTTCCTGGTTATTTGTAGGAGTGCAGAGAACTGTATGCTCACTTCAGCGCAAAACTTCTGGACGCTTTGGTGAAGGCCACATGTTTGTCTCTGGACACGTTAAAAAGAAGATTGTTTATTTCCAGGTGAGAATGAACATGTTTCACCATGTAAATAAATCATTAAAAAATACACAAAACATTTAAAGCAGTAATTTTTTCTTTCTAGCTCATCTGGCGGCCATCCCAGTGTCTCAGATGAGGTGATAACTTTAATAAAATCTGAGATCCACCTGACCATACCCAATGTGGTAAGTGTTTATATTACTAATGCTTTACTCTGTGCTGTTACTGAATCTTGGAACCATAAGCACATTGAGAGTTCTGTGTTCTGATGAAGGTGATGATACCGAGTCTTGATAAGATCCAGCAAGCAATCATTCACCTGGTGCATCTGGTGCTGGAGGTGAGCCGCGGCGTGGCATGCTGGAAACAGGATTGCCGCTCAGACGACGTTGGAAAGTCTGGATGTAAGAGGCGGCATTAACAATCATTAAGAATCTTCCACGGTTTCCCTTCAGCTTGATGCATTTGGAGTTGTTTTGTTTCCTGCAAAAAACAGAAAGACATATTCTGTACTGTAAAGTCCGGAAGCGTATTGCTGCCACACAGATGAAAAGAAATGTCAGTATGTTGTTATAAAGAGAATCAAATTTTACTTCATGCTTTTTTTACTTCATGAGTTTTGGTGTCACTGAGCAGCACAGATGATATTTTTATCACTATTTAAACACTGCGAAGGATTCTTAAATCTTAGTCTTTATATAGACGTAAAAACCGCTCACATATCTTAGACATGCACTATTCCTAATGGAGAATCTTGATCGGCACAGCAAGCTACAAGGTTACAAGCTACAGCATCTTAAATGTCTTCAAGCTGGGTTCGGCTACGCAGCATTTAAGGAAATGAACTTTTCTCGTTATTACGACATACTGACGGCTTTTTTTTCATCTGTGTGGCAGCATGGGCACCAGGTGTAAACCAAAGTATAATGTACACGCCTTTGTTAATATGTTTTTAATTGGTTCTAATCGATTATAAAGGCTAACACAGCTTTTTAAAGCACTAAGGCTGTGAATGTTAAATAAAGATCGTGAAATAATTCCAATAAAACATTATTAACTTTTTCTCCTCGTTTTAACATTTGAAAGCATCCGACATTTTGAGTTTAAAAACGTTTAAATGGAAATTTCTTCTCTAGCTGGGCGGCTGAGGAACTTCTTCCAGAGTGTTTCTGAAAACAAGGATGTGTGCAAGCCTGTAGGACTTCTAATGTCAGGGGTGAACCTCCTGGGTAAACAGCCCGGAGATGTGCTCAGTCAGTTCAGAGCCTTCAAAGTAATCTGGGATCAGGACCGAGACGACCAAGTCAAGGTAGCTCAACACTCAACTCAACTTATTAATGTAAAACGGACAAAACTACTGGACTTGGATAAACAATTACAACATGTTAAATTTGTCACAGACATTGATTAGATCAAACCCAGGTCATCAGTCCATGTCACTGTGCAGCTCTCACTTTCTCAGCGGCACCGATGTGCCACCTGAATAGATCATGTTATGTTTACATTTTGTTAGGTGTAATACAGCGGTAATACAACAGTAATACTCAGGCGGCAGGTGTTTCCAAATATTGTGCCGGCCTCATGATTGAGGAGCCGACAAATCTGTGAATAAGAAACCATGATGAATGGAAACACTTCCTACTGGAGTGACGGGTGACTGCTGTTGATCTGCGCCTTCATGCCCCCTCTGTTAGCCATATTATAGCTCCCAGTAGATGGACTTGTTACAGATAGAATGTGATATTCTGCTGGAGTTTTTTACATTGTTAAGGAGGATTGAAAATAGTTTGTAAATGGTGATTATAAGTGGAATAAACACCCAAATTTTGAAGAATCACATTTTAAAGACATCACTATAACAGTGTACATTTGTTTAATATGAAATCATAAACGCATGTTTGTGTTTTCTGTCAGGAATTCATCAGTAGCAACCCCGACCTATACCTGATAAAGGAGCAAATTTTACACTATGAAACGGTTGAACAGGAGATCGCGGACATCACGCCCATCGTCGTTTTAGGTGGAATGGAATTGTCAACAGGTAAAATAATACCAAATATTCACATTAGCTATTACAGTTGAGGTTTTTATGTGTTATGTGTGAAAAATGGCACATTAATGTCATCAAAGCTGCAGTGCATCACTGGTTTTGTTTAATATAATTATATTGCACTGTTAAATATTGAAAAAATAGGTGGATTGAAGTTAGGGTTGGGATGTGCCAGGTACGCCTATTCCACGTCTTCTGTGCATACGGCTGGTTCAGCTCAGACTCTGAAGTCATAACCTTAAATCCTACAGAATTTTACAGTGTTGCTTCATTTATTCACATGCTTGTTGTTTGTGTTGGTGATGTCTGTAGCTCCACTGAAGATGTCCCTGAGTGTGGAAGCGAAAGCCTGGAAACTGATGCTGTGCAAGTACGTACAAAAGGAATACAAGAAGAAGCTGATGGACATGATCGCTTTCATTAGTGAGCAGCAAAAAAAACTCTCACGCCCTATAGCTGACCTGGACGACGTGAGATTCGCTATGGAAGCCCTGTCCAATATCCGGGACTCAGAAATTATAATGGACATGACCATGGGGCCCATCGAGGTCCGACATAATGATAAGCCATATTTCTCATCCTAATCTTACTAATCTATGGTTTATTTTAGACATGAAATTGATTAGTGATGTTTTTAGGAAGCCTATTCTATACTAAACAAGTTTGAAGTGGAAGTGACGAAGGAGGAGGCCGAGGGTGTGGATACACTAAGATACTCTTTTGCTAAACTGCAGTCCAAAGAGGTACGTTCCTCATTCTCAACTCAGATTCCACAGTGTCTGTCTTTATGAAAGATCCATCACAGATGATTCATGGCTGATTCTTCCTTCATTTAAACATTTATTCAATCATTTATCCATTCTGGTCAGGGTCACCGTGGCTCTGGAAAGCAGTGAAAACACTGCTGGTGATGCCCTAGGTCTAAGTAATGTGTTTAGTAGTGTGTTATTAACTGCAGTCCAGCTTATATGAAATATATACACCGATGAGGCGTAACATTATGACCACCTTCCTAATACTGTGTTGGTCCCCCTTTTGCTGCCAAAACAGCCCTGACCCGTCGACTCTGACACCTTTCTATCAGAACCGGCATGAACTTCTTCGGCAGTTTGAGCTACAGTAGCTCGTCTGTTGGATCGGACCACACGGGCCAGCCTTCGCTCCACACGTGCATCAATGAGCCTTGGCCGCCCATGACCCTGACGCCGGGTTTACCACTGTTCCTGACCACTGCAGACCGGTAACACCCCACAACAGCTGCGGTTTTGGAGATGCTCCGACCCAGTCGTCTAGCCATCACAATTTGGCCCTGAAATGTAACCTTCGAGGATAAAACATTCACTTGCTGCCTAATATGCCCCCACTAACAGGTGTTGTGATGAAGAGATAATCAGTGTTATTCTCTTCACCTGATAGTGGTCATAATGTTATGCCTTGCCAGTGTATAGTTATACCCAGTAGTATAGTATTACCCAGGAAATACATCTAAACAGTGTGCCAGTGCATCACCAGGCATCCCTGAATACCTTACCCTCTCATTTACTTGCATGAGATATGTTTGTGGAAAACATACCAAACTCCTTATAGACCATTTAAAGCGTTGCTTTGAAATCGAGTCCTCTGTTCTTTCTAAAACCATGTTACATATTCTGGTGTTTTAATGAAACATGTGGGAGACGAAGGGACAGCATTTAGATGAAGTCTAATGTGTTTTTTATATAAAACCCCTACACAGAGAGCAGTCCAGCATGAACTGGTCAGTGCGCAGCCCAAGTTGAAAGAGAATCTCCTGGAATCAGTCGGCACGTTTCAGAATGACTTGATGACTTTCGGCCAGAAGTATGAAACGGTGAGCAATCAACTCATTCCTGAGGGCCACACTGACACTTTTGTTTCAGACCCGAGTCCATCTAATTGTAAGGGTGCAGGGATTTAAGTGAGTTCGGGAATAGAATAATGCAATTGACTAAATAAATCATCTTATTTTTTGTTTGAAGTAAACAGCAGACAATGAGACACTGACTAGCAGATAAACTGAAACACTTTCTTTAAGCATGATGTGCAAATAAAACAAGTACATATTTATTTAAGAACTATTGAAATGTATTTAAAAGTTAATTCTTCTGTATATAAGCAAGCAGCTTCAATTACAAAGTAATTATACCTACACAATTAATCTATTAAAGGAGCAAATATAAGAATAATAAACATTATTAAGTGAATATGTTTTGTCACCTCTGATGTTTCTGCTTTTGTATTTGTCACTAGTCATTGTTAAAATAAAGACAAACTAAAGTTTAAACACCACCCGGCCATAATAAAAAAAATATCTGGACAAAAAAACAGACAGGTTAAATTAACTAGCCAAAGATCTGAACAAGCAGCAACTATGTACAGATAATTGTCTGGTTTGAGTTTTGTCCTTGTGTGGCATGTCATCTTTCTGGTTGTTTGCTGCTGATGGTTTTCTCACTTCCCCTGTCTGGTTCCTGCAGTGATCGTCTGAGTTACACTTGCTGGCGGAGCTGCCCAGACGTTTTTGTTTTGTTTGTGCTTGTGTCTGTCTCTGTGTTCTCAGTGTTTCTGCTCTCACATAAGCTTTTTTGTCCTCGAGTCACTTTAGGCTGTGGCTTTGGTATGGTTTTGTGAATTTAAAACTGAACCAGTGATATTAACCGACCAAAGTGTGTGAGAATCACATTAGATTAGAATAAATAGAAGAAAGCCGATCATAAGAATATTATTATAAAACGGATAGTTCCGGTCCTAAAATCTGATTGGCTGAGCCGCGTTCGAAGCCGTTGTAAAATCCCCGATAAACTCACACCTATGACCGCCTCACATCATTTATTATATTTTATGTTGACCGCCGTTTTATAAAAGCAATAAGCCACTCCGCTTCGCGTCGTACCAAAAACGTCATCCCCGTGCTAAAATCACAGTAACGTACGGCCTCTCGTGGCTTATTGCTTTAATAACCTGTTGTATGACACTTAGCGATTCATATATGGTTCCTTGTCTGTCTGATATCAGGAAGGCCCGAATGTTTCAGGCATTTCACCTGAGGAGGCCAGCATCAGACTTCAAATCTTCCAGGTATGACAGATGCAGAATTCAAAATGCTTTTATTCATTATTCTTTCTATATAAATCTCTCACACCTCGGCTCGTTTATACTTATAAATATTATTCATGTGACATTAGGTGGTCCCAGACATGCACTCAAAAGCAAATGTATTATAACTGTTTCAAAAACTTACTGTAATCAATACTTAGGAATATAACTCAGGTGGGATTAAGCCGGATAGGGACTCTCTCTCATAACTGATGCAATTACGACCTCTGCTGGCTAATTGATGGCACCTGCACAGAGATGGGAAAAGAGTACTGTCAGGGTGTGTCTCTCCGTACACAGTGCTGATCCGCATTGCACTCGTCAAAGTGTAGGTGTTAAGATGCATACCGCTGCTGCCCGCTTGTCGGAGGGGGCGTGTGGTAGCTTCTTTCTCCTCAGTCAGAGCGGGGGTCAGCATTGGTGGAGAGGAAGCGTGACACAATCGGGCAATCGTACGCGCTAAAAGGGGGGAAAAAGGGAGAAAATGCATAAACAAAATATTATATATATATAAATCAGCCAGACTAATGCCGACTGTACATCTAACCATTTTATATTAAATATAATTTTATTCCACCTTAAACGTGCTCTGATATTGATCTCAGACTGGGTTTGATAACCTGTGGAGGAAGTTCACCACATATTCTTCTGGAGAACAGTTGTTCGGCCTGCCCGTCACTGAATATGATGTTCTACAGAAAGCTCGGTAATTACAGTCTGTCACTGTCTGGTAAACACTCTCCAGAAACATGATGATGCTCACTGCTGATTGGCCTAAAACATGCATACAATTCTGTATTATTCCCGTGTCACTTTTCTATTCTATTATAATGGTGTTCCTCTCTCTTATGTTATTGAAACTAGGAAAGAGCTCGGGCTTCTTCAGAAGCTGTACGGCCTCTACGATGCGGTCATGAATAAGATCAGCGGCTATTACGAAATCCTCTGGACCGAAGTGGATATTGAAAAGATCAACACGGAGCTTTCAGAATTCCAAACCAGGTAACCGTCGCGACTCTTGCACAGTGTTACAGCAGCAGCTCCTCTCAGAACTGTAAGAACTCCTGTGTGTTTTGAATTGTACTCAGATGCCGAAAGCTCCCCAAAGGACTGAGAGACTGGCAGGCGTTTTTAGATCTGAAGAAAAGGATCGATGACTTCAGCGAGTCGTGCCCTCTCCTGGAGATGATGGCTCACAGAGCGATGAAGCAGAGACACTGGGAACGCATCGCTGACCTGACGCAGCACAAGTTTCACGTGGATTCGGACACGTTCTGCCTTCAAAACATAATGGAGGCCCCACTGCTGAAACACAAAGAAGACATAGAGGTAATGCTACACTGAGGCTCTGTGTATGTAGACACTGATCAGTCATAACATTATGACCGCCTTTCTAATATTGGCCCCCCTTCTGCTGCCCCATACACAACAACCCGTGATGCTCTGTGTATTCTGACACCTTTCTATCAGAACCAGCATGAACCTCTTCAGCAGTTTCAGCTACAGGAGCTCGTCTGTTGGATCCGACCACACGTGCATCAATGAGCCTTGGCCACCCATGACCCTGTCGCCGGTTTACCACTGTTCCTGACCACTGCAGAACGGGAACACCCCACAAGAGCTGCAGTTTTGGAGATGCTCTGACCCAGTTGTCTAGCCATCACAATTTGGCTTTTGTCAAATTCCCTCAGATCCTCACGCTCGCCCGTTTTTTTTTTTATATCAACTTTCAGGATAAAATTTTCACCTGCTGCCTAATACACCCCCCCCCCCCCCCCCCCCCCCCACTAACAGGTGCCATAATGAAGAGATAATCAGTGTTATTCTCTTCACCTGTCAGCGATCATAATGTTATGCCTGGTCAGTGTATGTAGATACTGGTGTCTTTTGCTCTTTAGATGACATACATTGTTTTGGGTTCATTTAAGCTATCCCTGTGCTAAAGTCATGCTTAGTCTAACCAGGGTTTGAAAGAGACTTGTGTTATAATGATGACCTTACTTTTCTCCTCACACTAGGACATCTGCATCTCAGCAGTAAAGGAGAAGGATATCGAGGCCAAGCTGGCACAGGTGGTTGATTTATGGTACAGTCAGTTGCTCACATTTATGGCTTTTAAAGGCAGAGGAGAGCTGATGCTTAAAGGAGCTGAGACGGCAGAAATCATCACTGCCATGGAGGACAGTCTGATGGTGCTTGGATCACTTCTAAGCAACAGGTAAGTTTCATCAGGTTCTGTTCATGTCTCACACACTGATGTTCTCATTAGAAATAACAGTCTAGACTAGCACTTTGTAGATTTTTTGGTATTGCTTTGACCATTGCTTTGATGAAGTTTAAATATAGAGACTATTCTCCTTTATACGGATGTATAGGGGTTCAGTAAGCTTAGCAAGCTTAAACAAATAAAACAGTGATGACTTCTGTCTGTTTAAACACTGGAGCATAGTCATAATGCACATAAAACTTTCTTTGTTATGGTAATTTTGGTAGATTGAGGGGTGCAAGTCATAATTCTGATGATTCTACAGATTCATTATAGGGTAAATTAGTTTAGTATTTCATTGAACTTAATTAATCAAACTAAAGTTTATTTAACTGTGTAGTGGGCGCTCTGTGTGGGTGGCACATGGGTAAATAAGATAAGATAAGATTCCTTTATTGATCCCCATGGGGGAAATTCGAGTGTTACAGCAGCTCCAGTACAGTGTAAGTAGAGTAAATACAGTAAATGAAAATAGAGTAGAATAAAATAAAAAATAAGGAAATTATCAAATAAATGATGGTAAATAAAGTATGGTAAATAATGCTCGCTTACTACCACTGGCATCCAGGGTTCAGTGCTATCGGTCAGTTCAGCGTCTACATACAGGCATGATTGGCTATGCCTGAGGTGGGGGGTAGCCAGGACCCTGCAATGGATCGTCGTCCTGTCGGGGGTGTGTTACTGCATTGCGCCTGATATTTCCAGGACCCACCAAGACCCTGACCAGGATAAAGCAATGGTAAAAATGAAATGAAACTGTGTAGTTCAATTTAATTTTGTGTTTGTACGATTTGTGTAAATTCTATTTATTTAAAGTATCCTCCAGGCCACCCAAAGAGGACGGGGGTCCCTGCTGAGTCTGGTTCCTCTCAAGGTTCCTTCCTGTATTTTTAAGGGAGGTTTCCTTGCCACTGTGGCCCTCGGCTTGCTCAATAGGGGTTTTTGATCTGTTGGTCCCGGACTTTGTAAAGTTGCTTTGAGACAATGTTTATTGTAAAAAGCGCTATATAAATAAATGTGACTTTACTTGACTAGTAAAAAACTCTTTTTAAGGAAGGGACACAACCCAACACTCACAGCTGTAATCGATCGAACCAGTTTGTTTCAATCCCAGGCAGTGGTGCTACCAACCTGGCTGGGCAACCAACAGGCACATTAGGTTTCATTGCAGCTGTACGGTTGTGCCCTTCGTTGTCTGGCCGAAGCACCTGCACTAGCGTTGCTCATGATTTGCTTAGCGTGGCAGCACTATATGAGACTCAGCCACTGGCAGGTGAATAGATGTGGCAGCGACTGGTAATCTCTGTTTGATTTCTCTGTACATAGATACAACACTCCTTTTAAGAAAGACATCCAGAACTGGGTTTTTAAGCTCTCCACATCATCAGACATCATCGAGCAGTGGCTGCTTGTTCAGAACCTGTGGGTGTACCTGGAGGCCGTGTTTGTGGGTGGAGACATTGCCAAGCAGCTTCCACAGGTACATCATTAATCTGCAGCCTGTATGTTTACTCACCTGTAATCATGAACTGCTTCATTTACGTATTATTACCTTGTAGGAAGCGAAGCGCTTCCAGAACATCGATAAATTATGGATAAAGATCATGCAGAGAGCCCATGAGATCCCCAGTGTGGTGCAGTGCTGCGTGGGAGATGAGACCATGAGCCAGCTTCTACCTCACCTGCAGGAGCAGCTTGAACTCTGCCAGAAATCTCTCACAGGGTATGAACACAGCCCCACACTGTACAGGGTGTCGATCTATTTCAGGGCAGAAGAAAACCCATATGGACAAGCGAAGAACATACAAAACTTCTCATGGTGGATGTATATCGAGCAACAAGTGGCAGTGGTGTAGCTTGAACCAGCTTATATATTGCCCATTGACCAAAGGCACGGATCAAACCTAGGTCTGCAGAACTCTGGTTTCACCCCTTCTTATTATTCAAATGATTCACATGTTTCAGACACAACCGCTGAAATTCATGATATAAAACTATAATACTGTGCAGCAGCAGTTTAGGGAAGGTCCTTTCTGTTCCAGCATGACTGCGCAAAGAAGCTCCAGTGTCCTGCACAGAGCTCTGACCTCAGCCCCACTCAACAGCTCTGGGATGAACCAGAACATTAACATCGATGCCCAGTCGTACTAATGCTCTTATCACTGAGTGGGCACAAATTCCCATACTTCAGAACAGAGGCTGTTGTTCGAGCTAAAATATCACACAGAGGTCACTAGATAGGGCAAGCCGTAGCCTGGCGCTTAGGGTACTGGACTAGTAACCAGAAGATCGCTGGTTCAAGCCCCACCACTGCCAGGGTGCTGCTGTTGGGCCCTTGAGCGAGGCCCTTAAACCTCAATTGCTCAGACTGTAGACTGTAACTGTACTGTAAGTCGCTTTGGATGAAGTCGTCTGCTAAATGCTGAAAATGTAAATAGGATGTCTAACACGCTCACGGTCCAAATACTTTTGGCCATATAGCATGCATCTGTGTAGGCATGAACACAGTGTGAGCCATGTCTTTTACATGATAAATCACTAGATCAGTGCTAACTAACTAAACCTGGACATACAATTCAAAGCAAATGTCCTATTTATTTTTTTATTAATTAATTTATTTATTTAATTGAATGTAGAAAATGTCAGCAAATCACTGATTTGATGCTAACAAACAAACAAAAACACTCACATTATTATTTTCCTCACTGTCCACACATCCCTCATCCCAAAACCCTGTATTATTACCGTGCATTAGTGAGGCTTTATCTAAGCACATGTGACAGCAGCTGTCTCAAAACATCTGCATCATCAGGCTTCACCTGTTTCTGTACAGCTACCTGGAAAAGAAACGACTGCAGTTCCCCCGCTTTTTCTTTGTGTCCGATCCTGCTTTACTGGAAATCCTCGGACAAGCCAGTGACTCTCACACCATCCAGGTACGAGCGGCGCACCAGTATAAACGCTCTCCACGTCAGTCCAGCTTCATAACCATCTTTGCACTCGTGATTGCAGGCTCATCTCCTGGGAGTGTTCGACAACGTCAGTGAGGTGGAGTTTCATGTCAAGGACTACGACAAGATTTTGGCGGTGATCTCTCAGGAGGGCGAGAAAGTACCCGTACGTATCAGCTGGAGCTCAGAAGTGTGCGGTTGTATTTATTTCCACACACACAGGGGAACAGAGTACAGATGAGAAGTAGGGGTGGGTGATGTTTCCAAAATCCTTCATCTTATCACGTCAAATAGAGATCAGTCGTAGTTAGTGATCAGCCAGGATTATAAAGGGCAACGGTAGGTGAGGCTGGGACAGTGGGAGCCTAGTGGGTGGAGTTTTAAGCTGTCAACTGAAAGCTTGAGAGTTCGAATCCCGGCTCTGCCATGCAGCCACTGTTGGGCCCTTGAGCAAGGCCCTTAACCCTCTCAGCTCTAGGGGCGCTGTACGATGGCCGACCCCAGCTTTGACCCAAGCTTCCGAAACAAGCCGCGATATGCGAAGAAAGAATTTAGTCGTTCTGTACGTGTGTATATGTATATATGACAAATAAAGGCATTCTATTCTATTTTATTGTTGTGTTAAAAACACTATATAGACAAAAGTATTGGGACGCCCCTTCTAATCTTTTAATTAATGTGTTTTAGGCACAACAATCTATAACATGTGTAATAAATCAATTATACAAGAAGTCATGAATTCAACTTTGCAGCAACAGTTTAGGGACTTCTCTTTCCTGTTCCTGTTCCAGCATGACTGTCCCCCTACATGAAGAAAAGCTCAATTTAATGAAACTTCACATGCTGCCATCATCTGTACTACTGAATGGACACAAATTCCCATAGACATACCACAAAGTCTAACCCTAGAAGCTTCTTAGTAAAGCGACTGTTCTACCTGAAAAAGTCACTTTATTTTAGACAGTGTATTGTCTAAGCAATTAGGGGTTAGGGCCTTGCTCAACAGTGCCAACCTGGCGGTGGTAGGGCTTAAACCAGTGACCATTTGGTAACTGGTCCAGTACCTTAACCACTAGGCTACAGCTGCCCTTAGTGAGGCGTTTTGCAAGCTCATGGTCAGGTGTCCACATACTTTTGGCCATACAGTGTAGATCCAGTTGCCTCTTACCTTATTTGATGTTATGTTATGACATTTTTTAATGAACGATCTGAAGTAAAGACTCTCGCAACCTGTGAGTTAATGAAATAAATTGATGATAGAGATAAACAGTGCACCTCTAGTGGTGTGGTATTTTATATATACATTATATATACATCCTACTCACTAAGAGGAAGAACCAGTAATAAAGTTTTTATTTCTGTGTTGATTATGATAATTGATTTGGATGGAGCTGCTCTGATGTGCTGTGTGTGTTTACCAGCTGGACAAACCAGTAATGGCGCGCGGTCCTGTGGAACTCTGGTTGGGAGAGTTACTGGTGCAACAGCAAGCCTCACTGCACTCAGTCATAAAAGCAGCTCAGCTGCAGATTAATGAGCCCGACTTCCAGCTCCTCACCTTCCTTAACCAGGTCCAAGCTCAGGTACGCAACAGCTCAGAGCGTGCGTATCATAACAATGCGTATAACATATAGCACAGCCTTAAAAATACATGCACCGGTGATGTTCCTCTCCTTCAGGTGGGCCTGCTGGGCATTCAGATGCTCTGGACTCGAGACTCAGAGGAGGCACTGCAGAATGCCAAGAAGGACAAGAGGGTCATGTCTGTGACAAACCAGAAGTTTCTGGATCTGCTGAACACGCTGATAGCACAGACGACTCACGACTTGTCCAAGTTCGAGCGTGTTAAGTTTGAGACGCTGGTTACAATCCACGTCCATCAGAGAGACATTTTTAATGATTTGGTAAGAATATGACTTCTGTAATCACGTGATTCCTTTTATGGCATGTTTATCAGCATCTTTATCCTGGTCAGGGTCGCTGTGGGCTCGCTTTCACCGGAACCCACCCATCTCAGGACTTCAGCTATCCCCACACTCCTTAGACATAGCTAATTATATCTGTGTAGACGCCTCGCACCGCTGAGGTTCGAATCTGGATCTCAGCATGAGTGTGATAGACCTCTGCACCACCCGAGCACCCAGTCCTTTCATTTTATCTTTATATCTTTATATTCTGGCTTATAAAAAGAGAGTTATTAAATTAACATCATTGTTTATCATCATTTTTTATATTTTTGTTGTACAGTCTTGGGCAAAAAAGGTAAAAATGGAGTCAGAAGATGTTTTGAAAACATTTAATCATCTAGACATGTTACTTTGAGTTTTATATCAAGCATTGAAATCCGTTCATGAATTTTTCTGTGTATAAGAAGATTTTCCACCCAACCGAGCAGTGCGGAACAAACGGTGGCTCAGATCTTCCTTCTGGATCATTTTCTGACCGGCCAGTTGTTGTTAGGACCATTATAAGGAATTTTGGGTTGTGTGCACACACCACACACACACACACGTAGTTTACGATGAAATAAATCTCTTTCCTCTCTGTGATGTTATCTGTTCAAAAAAGCATCACACTTTTTTACCCACCCATTTTATATTCCATACAAACATGAATGTTTACTTTGTCTAGCGTCAGTAAATCCTTACCAGCGTGTTATTATTTTATATACTAATAAATACAAGGTTAAAGCGCAGTTGTAGTCTGTATCAGGAATAGAATTAACCGTAGCCCTGTGCTTGTTAGGTGAAAATGAACATCAGGTCCGTCGGTGACTTTGAATGGCTGAAGCAGAGCAGATTTTATTTCCGGGAGGATCAGGATCACGTCGCAGTGTCGATCACGGACGTCGACTTCATCTATCAGAACGAGTTTTTAGGCTGCACGGACAGGCTGGTCATCACTCCTCTAACAGACAGGTGCTTCTACTCGTCCTTTAGGAGGTCCTCGTGTACATTCAATAGAAATAACAATAATGTTTTTCTCCCAGGTGTTACATTACCTTAGCTCAGGCGTTAGGTATGAGTATGGGCGGAGCTCCTGCTGGTCCGGCTGGGACGGGCAAAACCGAAACCACCAAAGACATGGGCCGCTGCCTGGGGAAGTACGTCGTGGTCTTTAACTGCTCCGACCAGATGGACTTCAGAGGACTGGGCAGGATTTATAAAGGTGATTTTATTTAGTCAGTCAACACGGCGCTACACTATCTGTCTCGCGTGTGT